>NC_068984.1:122757409-122769240 GCF_001194135.2 Octopus bimaculoides | reverse complement strand
GAACAATGATACATATACATAATACACCATACACATGAATTAATTACTTATTTAAGAATAGATATAATTAGTTTTGTTGTTAGACACTTTAGCAGTTACACCTTGACAAAACATAATTAATTAGTGTGTGGTGATAATTATATAGTACAACATACAGCGTATAAATGAATGAATGAATTCTAAAGAAATTATTCTATAGATTTTTCTATATTTTTTTTAGGGAGATTTAACAGCTGCAGTGAGTAGCTCAAGAAAATACACTGAAACTTTGTTATTCTTATCAATAAGGGTACTACATGCTGATGTTGTTGTTGTTGTTATTTTGGTGTATTTGTTGTTGTTGTTTTGTCCCAGGTCATTCCTTATTGAGCAGGCCCATGATCAAAGGCATTCCAGTCTTTTAGCTGCGGCTGTTTATGTTGCAAATGTTGCTGATGCTGTTTAGTCACAGGTCCCAGGCCAGCTTCTGACTGAGCAGGCCTTTGATTAAATGCATTCTACACAATGTCTTTCAGACTCCATTATCCAATGTGTTTGTTCTCCTCCAACCCCCCTCCATCTCTCTCTCTCTTGTTAAGATAGTAAGTTGTCATTTGAGGAGATCTAGCTGCTGTTTTTAGTGGTTCGAGCAACCATGCAGAAGTCCCTTTCTACTGCTGCAACTGTTGTTGATTAATGCTATTAATGTTGCTTAAATACCAAATACAAGCTAAACCAAATCAAGGATAGATTTGTGGCCCCAAACAATCTATCCCTGTCATCTGTGACCTTTTCTGATCCCTACGGCTGAGCTCTTCACCCCATAAATTCAATTCCATAACTCCTTACAATCAACTAGTTTGAATGGCCAACTACTACAGCATCGGGGTGGTGGTGGTGATGGACATTGTGGAGATGTTTATGATGATTATTATGATGGTAAGTGTTGAAATAATGTTAACAGCAATAGTTGTAATCCTATCAGTATAGGAATTAAGAGTGGCAGCAGCAGTAGTAGTAGTAGTGGTGGTGGTGGTGGTGGTGGTGGTGGCGGTGGTTATAGTAGTGTTGATTTTCATAGTGGTTATTATGCTGCCGATAGTAGTATAAGTAGTAGTGGTGTTGATAGTAGTGGTGGTGGCCAGTGACGGTGCAAATGTTGTAGCTAAGCCAAAAGGCTAAATATGCAGAAGAATGTCCCATCCGAGATGCCAGCTACCTCACTCATTCACTGTTCATCAACCACCACAACCCTTTTTATTGCTCTCCCCATTACTACAATGATTGAAATAAAAATAAAAAAAGAAAAGAAACCACTACCACCACATCAATGGTAAGAGAAAAAGAAGGACAGAAAGAAAGAGAGAGAGAGAGAGAGGACATTTTTCTTAAGCGTCATCAGATATAGATGAATAGATAGATTGACTACATCAGATGAGTCATGTGTTCACGGACAGAAGCTTTCTACTGCAATTGTCTTCCTCACTTGGAAGCTGAGGTCTACAGAGAGTAACAGAGAGAGGGGAGAGAGTGAGAGAGAGAGAGAGAGAGAGAGAAAGGCAGTGAAAGGGAGAGAGAGGGGGATGAAGGGAAATTTCTCTGTTGTGTCAATGGAAGCTGTATGTAATGGCAGGCAAGAGAAAAATTACAGTGACACACACATGTTAGCACAAGTGTGTGTGTGTGTGTGTGTGTGTGTGTGTGTGTGCGTGCGCATCTATGCAACAATGTTTGTGTATATGAAGTACGATGTTGTATTTATTACGTATATGTAATATATGCATGAGTGTTAATATAATGACAGTATTAGCAACATTATCTGAAACGTACAAAACTGATAGTGAAAGTACATTTGATAATCATAATGATGAAAACAATAATTCACAACTTTAATAATTAAATAAATAAACAATAATAATAATAATAATAATAATAATAATAATAATAATAATAATAATAAAGTGCAGGAAGAAATGCATTTTGTCTGACACTAACCACAGTGTCAGTTTACTACCATAATAATGATGAAGGGTTATTTATTATTATTGCCACAAGAGAGATGAATAAAGGGACATGAAAAGACTGGTTACAAAGTGTTGGGTTTTACAAAGAAATAAAATTATGTAGCATACAAACGAATGTGTGATGAGGTTCCCAGAGAGAAAGACCCCCTAGTTTCAAAATTATTCTGACTATTGAAGGTCATTGCTCTCCTCTAGCTGAGAGCAGGGATTTCCAATAGGGTCATGCTCACCTTACAACAAAATTACTGGAGAGCAGCACCTCACTTTCCACTGCAACTTGGGAAAATTGATGAGGATTTAGTTAAAGAGAAAAACCCTGCCTTCAGTGCTTTCAGTTGAATCCACCACAAAGTCACTTTCCTCATAGTCATAAGACAGAGGAAAATTGCCTGCATTTCTCTAAGAAAGATGAGATGATCTCTACGATTGACTTGACTGATAGATAGGACTGTCTGACAAGTGACAATAACTCTGTAAGTCACTAATGCTCAGACACTTAATGAATTTGTGAAAAGTTTTTTTGTTACCCTGTTCGTATCTTGAATGGACCCAGCTGGTGGCTCCTACATGCCTGTGCAGTTTTATCATGAACTAGCAATTAATCAACAGTCCCCAAGTTGAGAGTCCACCAGATTGGACCAGCTTGTTGATTCCTGCTGACACCTGGAGTGTTTCACTTGACTGTAAGTGCCTGTCAAATATGCAATCTCAATCTTCATTCGACACAGGACTGCAGCATATCAAGAAGATTGAGGTAGAACACTCCTCACAAAAGCAACCACATCAGCTCACTATCCAGCAATGTCAGTATGTATAAGTCTAAGCTTCAGTACGTGTCTGTGTCACAACATAGTGAACATACAGCATAAATGTAAATCTTTCATAAGCGAAAGGACTGATGTTAAAAATCTAGTCAGACGAAAATTGAGGCAAGGCACAATGGTCAGGTGGTAATATATGATAGAAGGAATACATGCATTTGCCACTTCTGGGCTCAACCTTTCGGAGTTAGATTCCTCTCAGCCCATTTCTACATGAGGCTAGCTATAACGTTATACTTCCATTGAGACTCCCACCAGGAAGTCTGAAATTAAACCAGGCCCCAAGCAATGTAACCATGCTAAATTGTTTGGATTCATTTTTGCTCCTATCAATGCTTTGTTTTCATTCACCCTTTAGCATCCAGATTATTCTGTGGAATGAAATGCTTATAGATTCACATTGTTTTGAATTGATCATGCATTATCTCGTAGCTTTGAGATTTCAATGATGCAATTGTTTATTTTTAGAATGACATTGTAAGATAAGTGTGAGAGGCTAGATCTAGCCAGTTTATACAAAAAAGAGGTAGAATACATGGGCTGGATATAGCCAGTTTAAATGCTAATGGGTTAAGAAGGATACCAGCCCCGCCTTCACCTCTGTGGTATCAAATCCTGATTTCTAACCTTGCCACAAGGCCATCAAAATTTACTGGGAAAGGGATGTTATCAAGTCAATCTCAGTATATCACTATTTCTTATTTTATTAACCCAGGAAGAATAAATGACAAAGTCAATCTCGGTTGCAACCTGAAGTTGAGAATGAAAGTAAGTATCCATGAATGTCATAATATTACCAGAAGGGGTAAAGAACTGTTGATTAGATTGACAACAGTACTTAACAGGTACTTATTTTATCCATCCCAGAAGGATTAGAGACAAAGTTTATTGTGGCAAGACTTGAGTAAATAAATAAATTCTGGAAAGCACACGGCTGTATGGTAAGAAGCTTGCTTCTCAACCACACAGTTCTAGGTTCAGTCCCACTGTGTGGCACCTCAGGCAAGTGTCTTCTACTATAGCCTTGGGCCAACAAAAGCCTTGTGAGTGGATTTGGTAGACGGAAACTAAAAGAAGTCTGTCATATATATATATATATATATATATATATATGTATTTGTGTGTGGTACCCCACCATTGCTTGACAACCAATGTTGATGTGTTTACGTCCCCATGGCTTAGCAGTTCAGCAAAAGAGACCGACAGAATAAGCACCAGGCTTACAAAGAATAAGTCTTGGGGTTGATTTGTTTGACTAAAGGCGGTGCTCCAGCATGGCCACAATCAAATGACTGAAACAAGAAAGAATAACCAATTTTGCAATCCACTGCAATGATTCAATGACCACTTTTCTAAACTGACACAAGCTGCGTAGGTCTGCCACACAGCATGTTGCTGCCAGTTATCACCACAGTTTTTATTTGTCTCCTATATGGTACCTCTCTGTACCACATTTTAAGACATACAGTTTGCTATATTTAGGACCTATCTTAATGAGGATAACATAACATAGCTTAGGGGTAAATACACTAGAGCGGGAGAATTAAGCAGCATATAGTATTAACTGGTTAGTTGAGCTGGCTGACAACTCTCACTTTGGGAATAACAAAACAACAAACTTGTTCTTATCTCATTAGATCTAACTGCAGTTAATGAAAGTCCCTGGAGGGGAATTAACAGATGTTATTGCCAGGAAAGTGGCAGGTGTGAACCTGAAGACCTATTTTTCAGGTAGTAGTAGTAGTAGTAGTGGTGGTATAAATACAGCTTACAGCAGAGGCAGGTATTTTTATTAAGTGTTCAGGTAATATCCCTCTAAATCAATAGTTCTGCAAGACCCTTGGAGGTCCATATAAGATTTTGTTGCTAAAGTTTATGTCCAATAAATGGGTTATACATTTATACATTTACAATACACAAAATATTTTAACAATTCTTTTAAATACTGTTTCTAATCATATTTAATTATAAAAATGTAACGAGGTTCTTTTTTAAAACATCAAATAGCTATGGGGGAGAGGTCTAGTAGAGTGAAACAGGAATCTAAGGGGTCCACAGGCAAAAAAATGGTTGTAAACCACTGCTCTAAACCATACACTGCATCATTCACCCAAATATTACAACAGTTAAACACACCTGCATTGCTACAACCCTAACACTATGCCGACAATGGACCACACCCCAATGCCACTCGACTAGAACAAATCGCTATACAAACAGCAGCTAATATAGTTAGCGTTGATGAGAAAGGTTGGTAGTTAGAACATAGAATGGTTGATGCAATCAGCAGAGTAATTAAGATGTGGTCGTCAGAGCAATATAGTATATACTGTTGAGAGTTGGGAGATGAAAGAACATTATAGTATAGTAGATGATGAGGGAGTGAAAGCTAATAGAACATAGTATGGTAGACAAAATGTATTGTTTTGCTCTTGATAGATATGATGGAAATTAGAGTAACATAGTGAGTGGGAGGTGACAGAGCAACATAGCACATTAGTATCCTATAGCGTTTTTACTTATCACAGAGTGGGTGGCAATAGTTAGAGCAATGTAGTCAGATGCATACTATTGACTGAGAGATGTGGTAGCTTAAGTAACCATAGTAAGGCAAATACTAAAAAAAAAAAAAAAAATATGGTAATGTAGTGGGAGCTGGTAGTTAGAACAACATAGTAAGGTAGATACTATATGAAGTAGTGGTTTACTACTAGTGAACAGCTAACATAGTTGATGACAGCAGCATGTGATGCTGTACTAAGCGTATACCTATATGTAAGAGTTTAATATATACACACAGCTGCACAGAATGTATTATGCATACACTTATGTTTTTTTTTTTATAGCAGCAACATTTAATGTTATGTATACATTTATATATATATATTATAGGGTCACATTTAATACTATATTATAGATGTATTTACATGTATATCATAAACATATACACAGCATCTTATGCTGTATAGATAGATTTATTATTTCTTTACTGCCCACAAGGGGCTATAATACAGATAGATTTATGTCTACTTGAATTAATATAAAGTGTATCACACACACACACACACACACAACTGTTGTTGCATTACACACACATGAGTTAGTGATACAAATTTATGCTTGTGTATGTCATATACAACTCATATTCTTCCGCATCATCATCTAAAAATATGAGCACATATACACATATCTACACACTGCACAAACACATATTTATTGCTCTTTATACACAAGCACACACACCCATCTTAAAGCCCACATCTTATATACGTATATAGTCATATACATGTTCATACATGGCCGTAGTTACAACATCACATCACACACACACACACACACACACACACACACACACACACATATATATAATTATACACCCTCCATTACGTAGTTGGGAGGGATGTAATAAATTATCAATTCGAATGAAAAGACTCAATCTTTAATCACGTGAGGTACCCACTGACGAGTTAGTTACCTAACATGATTAACATAGAGAAAATGTACAAGGGGTACCTCATTGTTACAAAACAAGAGAGATACAGTGTTGAACATAATTTGCCTAAATGCTAAAAAAAAAGAAAAAGAAAGAAAAAGACCCATGAGTACAATCAATATTCATTGTATATCTGAATACTGAACATTAAAAATAAATGTCTCATTGTAAACTATATAGATAGGTACCTCAATAGGAAAAAATATAGACATCTTAATGTGAACTATACAGTAATATCTCAAGGACAAGGTTAAGCTAGTAAAATATCATTAGCTCGAATATTAGATACTACACAACACAACACACACTCGTATGAATACACATCTAATAGAGATGCTAAAATGAACAGGTGTTATTATAATTTCTCTTCTAAAATATATTATTAGCTAGGTGGGGTGTATGGTTCACAACTGAAGTGCTGTTTTGTAGATATACATGCATTACATAGATATGATACACATTCATGCAATTCACACACATATAGATATATTTCATAGACACACACATACATTCATACAGTACATATATGTAATATATGAATTATACACACACACACACACACACACATATTCATTCATTAATTCATGATCTATACACACACATACATGCACTCATACATTACAAACATATCTTATTTATATACATACATATACATTCATTCATTATATATATGAATATGTGTGTGTGTGTGTGTATATGTGTGTGTGTGTGTATATATATATATATATGTATATATATATATTTGTAATGTATGAATTACATATGCATTATTTATATGATATGCGCACATACATGCATATACATTACATTTATATATGTATTACATATATACACATACATACATTATACACTCTACATACATTACATTCATGTTTCCTACACACACACACACACACACTCATATAAAAGACAAAGGGGAAAATAATGATAATGTATGATATCTTTGACAACTGAAATACTGAAAGACAAAATGGAGATGCCAAGATGTAAAAGCTAAAACAAGAATAATGATAAAAAACCTGTTTTTTCTTTCAGCTGTAAAATGTGAAAATGAAGAAAAAATATGAAAACAGCTCAAAATTAAAATTTCCAAAGGAAGAAATTTATCAAGTGGAATATTCCTTATATAATGTTTTTCAACAAATTCTAAATAATTTTTGAAAATATCAAAGGGAAGTGAAATAAAAATTAAAAGAAATGCTATATTTCAAAATGAAACTGAAAGCAGTCTAAAGGAATTTTCATTTTAAACCACAAGTGGTTACTTTTTTTTTATATATAATATATACATATAGACAATCATGTTCCTTGCAGTGCTAAAATAAATTTATGAATAAAATAGTAAAGAAAAAGATTTTTAAAAAATGATGGTGAAAATAAAAAGTAAATTTCCTACTAAAATTGAAAGGTTTGAAGTAAATATTTGGAGAAATAGAGTGCTGGCTTACCATTCTGTCTCCCGCGCCTTTAGCGCTTTATGACCTGCACTGCAACTTGTGTTGTTATGTCGGCATTCTGGCCAAGAGCAGATGAAGTAAGGGAGTCAGCAGTCACTAGCTAGCTGGCTTTCTATTGGACCACGATGAGAGCATAACTGATTGATTCTTTGCTCAAAGTCCACAAGAAGCTGTTACAGCTCAAAATAACATTGATATTGATAATCTCTGCTGCTGCTGCTGCTGCTACTACTACAGCTAATATTATTATTATTATTCTTTCTTCAACAGATGGGAATGGCTAAAAGAGTGTAGAGGTGGTGATAAAGAGCCGAAAAAAGAGCAAGGATTGTCACAGACGTGGCCACTAATACCAGTTATATATTACAATACATATATTTAAATGTATTCATATTTATATAGCTTTGAAAGGGAGAAACTATTTAAACTGATTACATGTAGACAGTTGACATGCAACGAGATTTGTTGCATAAATAATCAATGAACAAACACCAGTTTTATTGCAGAAAACTATATAGGAGGATGGATGCCAGCAATCTCATTATATAAATGCTGCTGCTTCTATAGGGACACAATTGTGATCATCTGAATATTCTACTAGTTGTTGCCATAACAGCACTACAGTCAGCTTTGTACAGCATGAGAAATGAGGGAGGGAGGGAGAGCAAGGAGAGATGGGGAGCGAGAAAGAGAAAGGCGGGTGAACACGCTAACGGACACACATACACATACACCGACACACGCAAATTGTAAGATATTGATTTTTTTTCCTCTCCATTTCTCTACAATCATTTCTTCGGCAGCGTTCAACAGTATTTCTAAAATAGCAAACTAACAATGAAAGAATGTGGGGTTGTAACTCATTCCCCTCTCTTTCCACCCCCACCCCCCTCACCAGCCTCTCTCTCTTGGTGTTACATCGGGCAGGGAAGAAGAAAGAAGAGGAGAGAAATAAGGAAAGTAGTTGTATTTAACCCTCCTCTCCCCAAATAACAATTATAAGAGTGAAAGGAGTTCAAACCTTCCCTTCCCCATTGAGATATTTTATTCCAATTAAAATCCAAATAGAAAGAAAGAAATAGTTTATCTCTCTCTCTCTCTTCTCATTTACACACACACACACACACACATACATACACAAAATCATATCTATACATATATTACATAAGTACATACATACGTATATATACACACACACACCCACAAAAATACACCCATACATAAATACATAATCATGCACACATTCATACACGTGTGTGTATGTGTGTGTGTATGCGTGTGTGTATGTGTGTGTGTATGTGTGTGTGTACATGTGCACACACACATATAAGGAAATAAATGAAACAAGGCATAACTGGTGAGAGCTGCCTTGCCGAACTAAAACTGCCAGTGTAGTAGTAGTAGTAGTAGTAGTAGCAGGCTACTGGTATATTTGTCTGAGTCATTAATAGGGGACAGAGAGAGAGAGAGAGACACACACATACCTGAACCCTAGCCCAGCAAAACAGCAGCATAGGGTGGATAACGGCAAAGGTTTTAGCTAGAATGCTACAGGTGACATAACGAGATTACATCACATGAGGTAAACCAACAAGGGAGCCAAGCCACCATGTAGCTGCTCAAACTGCCAGAAACAGCAGCCATATTCTCCTTCTTCAAATCACATTCTTCCATCTTAAAAAAAACCCCTCAGAAAACGAAAAAAAAAAAAAGACATGATTTCTTGTACATAAGAAAACAGATGAGATGCCATGATTGGAATGCCTCTGATCACAGGTCGGTACAATCAGAATTAACCAGAGGCTAACAAACAACATCACATGAGAAATGGCAATAGTCAGTAGAATACAGCAAATAGTGATAGGAGTTCATTTTGTGCAATAACACCTGTGCGATGGTATCATTACTGTGTGACTTCTAGTGATGGTGGTGTGGTAATGAAGGCTCAAAATGCTATGATGGTTGATGGTGGTAGTATGATATATCACTGACTTATATGCTATCATGACTGGTCGTGGCATAGTATCATCAACTCACATGCAGTCATAGCTAGTTTGTGTGACATGGATGACATTGATATCAAAGCAAATACTGGGAAGAAGAGCAACTGCTCTATGATATGAAATATAAGATGATGACAATGATGATGATGATAGTAGTAGTAGTAGTAGTAGTAGTAGTAATAATAATGTTTTTGATTTTGACACAAGGTCAGCAGTTTTGAAGGAATGAGGTTAGGCAATGCCATCAACCCCAGTATTTGATTGGCATTTTATTTTATTGACCCCTAAATGGATGAAAGACAAAGTTGACCTCGGGAGATTTGAAATCGAAACATAATGAACCAGAACAAAATAACATAAACACACTTTTACCCCCAACATTCTGATGACCCTGCCAATTCAATACCACCACCGCTGCCACCACCACCACCACAAATAATAATCCTCTTTTCTAATAGGTACAATGGGCCTAAAATTTTGCGGGGGTGGGGGAGTAGTCAATTACATTGACCCCCCAGTGTGCAACTGGTACTTATTTTATTGATCCTGAAAGGACAAAAGGCAAAGCTGACCTTGGTGGAATTTGAACTTGGAATGAAAAATGAACAAAACAGCGCTAAGTATTTTGCCAGGCACGCTAATGATTCTGCCAACTCACTGCCTTCAATAATAATAATAATAATAATAATAATAATAATAACAATAAGAATTTGAATTTTTTTTTTGTAACATAAGCACAAGATCATAAATCTGAAGGGAGCGATTAGTAATTTAAATTCAATAGTTGATGGATATATTTTTTTTTCTTTTTTTTCAACTCCAGTAAGGCAGAGTTGATTTTGGTGAGATTTGGACTCAAAATATAAACGCTACAAACAAATGTCACAGGGCCATGTTATCCGATGCTCTATGAACATAGTTAAATGAGTGCACAATTTGTAACAGGTAGAGTGAGTAGTTAACTGAATAAAACACCAGTATGACAGTTGTACGACTGATTTCTAGTGACGTTGTTTGGGTTTGAACCCTCATTATTTATAAGGGACGAAAATAAACACTGCATGTCATTTGGGTGTTTCTTCCATCCCACTACCTTAATTATAATCGTAAAAAAAATAAGAATGAAGATGGTGATAACATGATGGCAATAATGATAATAGAATATCGGGGAAACGTTTACTTTACTAGGTATTAAAAAAAGAAAATTGACAGATCAGTGCTGTGCTGTAGCATAGGATTGAACCAATCTTAATTGAATCTGAAGAAGGGGTGAGTAGGTTTAGATGTGGGAGGAACCATAAAATTAATGTTAATAAGGAAAGAAAGGCTACCCCTCTCCCACCTAACACTAAATCCATCAGTGGAGATGAGTGAGTGTGTGTGTGTGAGAGAGAGAGAGAGAGAGAGAGAGGTGTGTGTTGTGTGTGTGTATGTGCCTGCTTGGTGGTGAGAATGTGTGTGTTAATCTGTATATATGTCTAAATGTATGCGAGTCTCTGAGAATGTGTATCTGAAGGAGTGTGTTTCTGTGCATGTGTGTGTATGTGAGAGTGCTTGTCTAGGAGAGTGCTCATACCAGAGAAAATATGTGTGTGTGTGTGAAAGTGTGCATGTTTGAATGGATTTGTGTGTGAAGAAGTGTATTCATGCTGCATGTGAGTGCATGTATATATATGTGAAGAAATGTATTCATGTTGTGTGTGAAGAAGTGTGTATTTGTATGCGTGTGTGCATATGTGTAAATAAGACTAAAAAGGAGTAAATAATCACCCAATACACATACATGCATGTATGCATGCATACAGAGAGGTGGTGGGAGGTGAAAGAGAATGGAGGCAACAATAGGTGCAACAACAGAGGCAGAATATAAACACAACAGCACCAATAACAGGAACAACACAAATGACAGCAATAAGCAACTAAACAGAACAGAGAACATGAACGACGACGACAACAACAACTAGAACAAGTGAGAACCACCATCACCACCACCACCACCACCACCACCACCACCACCACCACTACCACCACAACTAAGAACAGCAGAAAATAAA
>NC_068984.1:122752858-122757399 GCF_001194135.2 Octopus bimaculoides | reverse complement strand
ACCACCACCACCACCACCACCACCACCACCACCACTACCACCACAACTAAGAACAGCAGAAAATAAACAACAACAACAACAGCAGGAGCAGCAGCTGCCAATCTATGGCTTGTGAGTCAACAACAGATGTCAATGGAATGGTAGAATGATATAGCTTCACTGCATCACAGCTGCTGCCACTGGCAGAATAGTTTGGGTGTGGCACATAGCTCTGTATAAGTGAGGGACATAGTGGGACATACCACAAAGTTATGGGGTGGGTAGAGTGGTCGTCCATATGGAAGTAGAATGGTCTATGTGTACGCAAGTGTGTGTGTGTGTGTGTGTGTGTACACAGGGGTTATAATGGTAGTAACCATTGTGGGTATGTATGAGGCCTAATGACCTATATCGCAGTGGATATAGTGGGTCATACCATCTATACCACTGTGTGTGTATTCAAGGACGTAGTGTTCATACCACTATGGATGTATGGGAATGGGAATACCGAAGTCCATGTTACTAAGTGAGTATGGGAACATAGTGGTCCATGCCACTGTATGCATCACTATTTTGACATCCACTTTTCCATGCTTGCATCGGATTGGACAAAGTTTACTGAGGCAAATTTTCAACAGCTGGATGCCCTTCCTGTTGCCAACCCTCTTCTGTTTCCAAGCAAGATTAATATTTCACCATGGACAAACATGTTCTCACAGAATATTGGAAACAAATGACACAGCTTCTATAACAGTACAATCAGTTACAACGATTATGCCATGTTGGGACAAAGCATCACAAACACACACATACGACAGGCTTTCTTGAGTTCCTGTCTATCAGATCTACCCAAAAGGCTTTGGTTAGCTTGGGGCTATAGTAGAAGACACTTGCCCAAAGTGCCATGCAGTGAGGCTGAACCCAGAATGATGTGGTTGAGAAGTGAACTTTTTACCACACAGCCATGCCTGGCAACATTAGTGGTCCATACCACCATACAGCATAGTAGCACACACACACACACACACACACACACACACATACACAGCTTTCACTACTAATAATACCAATACCATTGATGGCGGCATCAACAACATCATTACAAAACCATCATTCATATATGACATCATGGGCTCCAACTTCACAACTTAGGCAACAAGAGACTGGCAGCATAGTCAATTGACCTGCTACAAATAGCAGCCAAACTTCCTTTGAATTCTACCCTATCATCCTAAACAAGCTTACATCAAAGACTACATGGGATAACATAGTATTAAATACACAATGCCTGAAAAATAAAAGATGGAGCGTTCATGGCTGGAAAGCTTTTGATCATAGTTCTTACCTGGAATTAAACATTAACAACTTCCCCATTGTTATCCCTTTACAATATCATATTATCATCAACAATTTTGATACTATTATCAACAAAACTCAATACCAGATATCATGAGTTAACAAAAGAGCTTCTAGTTGATTGCTTGAGCAGTTAAAAATAGCAGCCAAACCTTCAAATCATGTCCTGTCTTCTTAAACCCTTTTGATACCAACCTGCCTGAGAGTGCCCCAGGGTCTATGACACAAACTTACTCTTTTAAAGTGGTCTAAATTATAGTCTTCTATCAAAATTTTATGCTAAATTGTTCCAGGCCCTAGTTTAATAATTAAAAAGTTATTTTACTAAATTCTTCATTATTTTAAAACTTAATTGAAATAAAGGCAGTATATGTTAACAGAAAAAAATTGAAATAAAGGCAGTATATGTTAACAGAAATATAACAACAAAAGAGTTAAAAAGAAAAAAAAATAGAGAGTGGCATGTTGCTGCACATAGGAAAAAAGAAGTGGTGGTCATGTCTGGTTTACCTTTGAACATATAGGTCAGTTCAGTGAGGGTTGATCTGGGGGTATACAATAAAAATTACAGACACTGCAGCACTACTACATCAATCACAGTCACTACTATCACCGTTCCTATAAAACATGACTACTAGACAAGACTAGTACCACTACCATCATGAAACATTCTAACTTACAGAACACTAGCATGGCCCTTACAACCACTGCAACTAGTTCACTTCACATTCCACAATCTAAAGTGATCCAATCTAATTCAAGAGAAGCAAAGGGATTATAAAGAAGAAAAAGCAAGAAAAGGAAAAAGTTAAAAAGATTAAAAAAAAAAAGGATTTGTCAGAGATTGAAACAAAAATTTCAAGACAGTAACTTAATAAGGCAGCTCAAGATTAAAGAAATCTTAGACAAAGAGTTACACACACCGTAACCCTAATGCCATTAACCTAAATAACCAACAGACAATGAACTTAACAAGGGCGCTCTGACATGATTGTCCAATTTGCTAGATATAGTAGGCAAATCTCTCTCAAATCACCCTTCACCTGATGAGGAGAATAATAGATGGGGAGGTGCATTGAGAGATACAAGAAGCTGAGAGATTAAAATATGATGGGAAGAACAGAAACAAATTTATTGCTGTAGGGGAGATCCAGATTCTTCCTGAGTCATATAGACCCAGTTTCCATGGAGTATATATTACCCACATAGACAGAGCACTGGTCCATTGCAAGATTACTCACTTTTACTAGCTGAATGGAGAGGAGTAAAATGAAATAAAGTGTTTTGCTCAAGAACAAGCACGTTGCTTGGTCCAGGAACTGAAACCACAATCTTAAAATCAAGAGTCTACCACTCTAACCACTAAGCTATGTGCCTTCACAGGGGAGATCCAGGGTACACCATACAATGTATGGTTGGGTGGGATATATTCAAATACACTGGAAATTTTCTCAAAGACGTTTTTTTTTGCAATGAAGAACATATAGTTAAGTGCAGGCTACCATACTTAATGTACTAAACTGAAAATAATTTTTTAATCAACTGAAATTATACATGTAACAAGAAGTCATTAGGGTTAATGAAACTTAATATCAAAAGGGTCAAAGGAGAGAATTAATGAAATTTTAGTCAGTCAAGAATTAAATGCAAACATTCAGGGAGAGAGAATATGGTCTTTGGCAGCAATGATGATAAAGACTCTGGACATGTTTCAGTGACTCACTCCCTTCATCCATGCATTTGATTTTTGGTTGAGTGAAATTTCGGGAATAGATTTCTTGCCTTTTTAAAGATTAACCAGTAATGGCTTCTACAACAGGTACAAGGGCTGCAATTTAGGAGAGAAGGTTAGTTGATAACACTGACTCCAGTACTTGACTGGTACTTTACTTTATAGACCCTAGAGGGTTGGAAAGTGAAGCTGACCCCAGTGGAATTTGAATTCAGAATGTAAAGAGCTAGAAGAAATACTGCAAGGTACCATTATGTCCAATATTTTTAGTGGCAGATAGGCAGTAACACTAATAATGACTTTTCTTATCAATATAACTATAACTTCACAGTTGATTTAAAAGGGTTTTTTTTGTGGGGAGGGGCTCACTAACTTATGTATGATAGACACTGGTCATCACACATGTACACATGCTTTGCCTCAGAAAAGAAATGGGAGGTGGTCAAATGATTGCGACTGGAATAGCTTTTGATCATAGGTCTGCTTGATCAGCACTGACCTGGGGTTATACAGTAACAACAAAAACATCGTCTTCACTATTGTCACCAGGGAAAGAAAACAATTATAACCAAATGCCAAACAACCAAGTATATCAAGATGACAAATTGTCGGTTATGCTCCCTGATGGTCACCAAATAAAAGATTGTCGGTGATTACTTGCCGGAAAGTAAAAGCTTTGGACTGAGCAAACGCTTGATCTCCATCTATGTACCAACGACTCTCTTTATTAGACACCAGCAAGTAGTAAATCATTACCTGTCTTTTATCATGTTCAAAAGGAAAAAGGTGGTGGTGCTAGCGAGGGGAAAGGAAGCAGTGATCCCAGTCTGAAGATGAGCTTTGTAACTGCTTTGCTAACCAGTGGAGTATAAGTAATTGATATAACATTAACAAGTAGAAGTAGTAGTAGAAGCAGCAATGACAGCTGCAGTTTTCAAAAGTAGTAGAACTAATAGTAGTGGTAGCAGTGGTAAGTAGTATTAGTAGCAGTGGTAAAAGTAGGAGCAATAGAAGTGGTAGCAATAACAGCTGCAGTATCAGTAGTAGTATGGGGGAAGGTAGTAATGTACAAAAAAAAGAAGTCTAAGGAAAAGTGGGTAGTGTAGGAGAAGGATTATTGATATTTACAGAGACTGGTGATCTCTACCCTGTATCTACACAAGCACAGTATGTATGGGTGGGTGTGATAGAAAAGGGTAGAGGAGAATAGGTGAGTTATTAAGTGACCATGGCTAATAGGCTTCCATCTTATGCCTGTATCAGCAGCATCAACATAAAAGGACATGTAGTTTTAAGTACATTATGTCTGAAAATTAAATGGAGAGGTCATGAACGGAATGTCTTTGATTATAAGTCCTCTGGATAACGGATGAAAATAACACTGTCAGAACTAAATACCTTCAGCACAAATCTCTATATTGTTGCTCAACCAGCTGTAAGTAGCAACCCAATTTCCCTCAATCCTTGCCCTTCG
>NC_068984.1:122751898-122752848 GCF_001194135.2 Octopus bimaculoides | reverse complement strand
TAACTAGAATATCTTTAATCATAGGGTTGCTGAATCAGGGATGACCTGGAGTTAAAGAACAACAGGACAAAACAAATCACAAAGACTATCAAGTTACTGGGCACTCTTCAGCCATTTCTTTGAGACAATGTGGCCACCCACTGTTAGATATAATAGCCAAATTTCCCTCACATAATAGCATTACCATCTAATGAAAAAAAAAAAAAAAAAAGAGAAAAAAGACACACTGAGCTATGTGATCCTAGATATGCCACGCTTAATTAAAAGATGAAATGGTAATTTGCTAGAATGTCTTTGATTTTGGATTACTGGGTCAGGACCTACCTGGCACTAGACAATAACAACAAGGAAGACCACATTTGGTAATGTAGTCCTAGATACACTATGCCTAAATAAATGCTATGAATTTCAATCCCATTTCTGCTCAATAAGGCTAAACAACCACCATCTTGTTTTGCTTTTTATTCTGCGAACATACACCTGTCCCGGAGGTATTTCTTCATCCATTAGCTAGATTGGAACTTCTTGCTTTCTCAAAATGCCAGCCAAACTAAATTGTTGCTGCTGATGAATTCAACCTAAAAACTATCGAATCAGCAACAACAAAGAAATAAATATATAAATAAAAAAGCTGCAGTGACTGGTTCATTGTGGCCAGAGTTTTGTTGTGTGTTAGTTCTGTACGGTGCCATGTAACCGTTCTGGTCCATTATCGATCACAACTGCAGTCTATGTTATACCAAAGATGCGACGGTCATAGACAGTAAATACAGGAAGAAGAAAACGAAGTAAAAGAGAGAAGGAGGAAGAAGGAAGTGGAGGGGGAGACAAGACTTAAAATCATGTGACTTTGTTATTAATAATAGAAAAGTCAATGCTTGCTTGAAGCCAGCCAAGGTGAAAAGAATACAACAACAGTGATGATGACGAGGAGGAGGAGGAGGAGGAGG
>NC_068984.1:122734895-122751696 GCF_001194135.2 Octopus bimaculoides | reverse complement strand
CCCGGTAATTTTATTTGGCTGTTACTTATATTGATCCCAGAGGGATGAAAGACAATGTTGACATTGATGAGATTTGAAACAGGAATCTAAAGAGTTGGAGCTCAATCATGCAACACCATTTAGCCTGGCACTTTAAACAGTTTCTGTCATCTGACCACGAAGAAACAATCACAAACACACACACATACCACTGATATATGCAACAATACCAACATAAAAAAAAGGTAAAGATGTATGGATAAAATCCCTCAGTAGATTTGCAATCCTTGGGAAGATTATAGAAGTAGCAGAGAAATAGGGGGTAGAAAGAGATAGAAAATCCAGCAGTTATGCTCTGAAATTGAGGTGGGTGATGACAACTGATCACAAAGGTGATGAGAACAACACCAAAACCTCAGCCACAGAGGCTTGCAATACCACCACCAGCATTCAATCAACACTATTAACACTTGGTCTAAAGTCACATGGCTTGTTTGAAATAATAGCCAAATTTCCTTCAAATTGTACCTGTGATATTAAAGATTAAAACAAACTAAAAAAAAAAAAAAAAAAAAAAAAAAAAAAAAAAAAAAAAAGCAGGCACAAGCATGGCAGTGTGGTTAAGAAGTTTACTATGTGGTACCTTCAGCAAGTGTCTTCTACTGTAGCCCTGGGCCGACCAAATCCTTGTGAGCAGATTTGGTAAATGGAAACTAAAAGAAGTCTATCATGAGTGTTTGTTTGTGTTGTGTTTATCTCCCACCCACCCTTGGCAACTGGTGTGAGTTTGTTTATGTCCCTGTAACTTTGTGGTTTGGGAAAAGAGATTGAAAGAGTAAGTACAAGACTTGAAAAAAAAAAAAGTACTGGAGTTCATTTGCTTGAACTAAACCCATTCAAGGTGGTACCTCAGCATGGCTGTAGTCCAACGACTGAAACAAGTAGAGGATAAAAGAAGATAAAGGACACATTGGGTAATTTACTGCATGATATAATATACAAAATGCTGCTATGGTCACAGTCAAAACTCCTTAACATACAGGTTTGTTCATACTGAGCTGTCCTTGGGCTAAACAATAAGAACAACCATTACCAATAACACCATTCAGTTCCTGATTCACTGCCACCATCACACAACATTGTACAATGTGTCACATAGCAGAGTGTAAAGAGGGGGGAGAAAAGGAGTGAAACAATGGTGTTAAGAATGTGAGGTTTTATCAGATTCATGTGATTCCCCGGCGGAGGGGGGGGGGAGAAGGTTGTTGTATAGCTATGTTATAAAAAATATTAAGTACTGCAAGGGTAGATCATGAATTTATAGCCTCAGTGTGTAGCACAGCTTTGTACCCTTATATTTTTGAAGATATTCAGGTGGAGGTCAGTGCCCAGGACATTTGCAGGCTCTCTCAGACTGATGTGAATGATGTAGGACAGTGGTTCTGACCATTTTTCTTACCTATGGATCCCTTTGATTTCTATTTTACTTGGGCAGTCCTTCATGATCATTTGACATTTAAAAAAATCCTATTAAGTTTTTTTATAATTAAACATTAGGAATTGTATAAAAAAAAATTGTTAAAATATTTTGTGTATAATCAATTTATTGCACAAATTTTAACGAAATCTTATATGGGGTCCCCAAAGGTCATATGTACCCTGGTTTAGATCCACTGATGTAGGTGGTCATCTGTAAACTGGTGTCTGAAAGGAAACAGAGTGGTGGAAGAGGTTTTTTTGTCTTTGTAACTAAGAAGTTTGCTTCACAACCATGTGGTTTCATGTTCAGAGCTATGGTGAGGGAAGTGACAAGTGTCTTCTGCTATAGCTTTAATCCTTTCATTACCAACCCGGCTGAAAACGGCTCTGGTTCTATAGTACAAATATCTTGTTTTCATAAGTTTTGAATTAAAATCTTCCACCAAACCTTAGTCACAATTTATGTTCCTAAGACTAGTTCAATGATAACTAAGTTATTTTACTAAATTCTTTGTCATATTTAAAGTAATTGAAAGAAACACAGAGCATCTCAAAATACAGTAACGAAAGGGTTAAGCCAACCAAAACCTTGTGAATGAATCTGGTTGACAGAAAGTGAGAGAAGCTCACTGTGTGTGTGTGTGTGTGTGTGTGTGTGTGTGTGTGTACATGTACTCATGTTTTGACATCATGTGATAACTGTAAATGAGTGTCATTGTCATACAAATGGTGTCCTTTCATTTCCAATCTTCAATGAAAACATGTCCAGCTACAGACAAATAATATCTTGCTTGGAAACGAGTAAAGGTTGGTGACAGGAAAGACATCCAGCTATAGAAAATTGGTTGTTAAAAAGGATGATGATCATTATTACTACTGACAGACAATATTCTTCTATTCAAATGTGAGGAATGTAACCCAGTTGAAAAATTGAGAAATTATTGTGCCTAATTTACATATTCAAAATTTGAATATATAATTAGCAAATGGGCATATCTGAGATTTCAAAATATGCAAATTAACATATTTAATTAGAAATTAAACTTCTTGTTGTTCTAAAAGAAACTGCTTAGCACAAATAATCAGTATTAGTCTGATTATGTGCTGCTAATAGAATTTGAGGCATTTCATTCAAGCATATTAAGTAGCTGAACTTTTAAGTCACTTTTCAAGCGACTTAACATTTGCAGGTAAACATTTTTTTGCTGGAATCCATATTTTTAAGAGTCTGCAGCACAAAGCATGCAATAAATATTATGTTTCACTTGCTTTAAAAACCCAAAACCTTGTGGAAAGTAATCCTGATTTGGTTGATTTTCATGGTCAATTTATGTACCCTGCATTAAAAAAAAAAATATACAGAAGTTTTAAAATCACCCCACCACAATTTATTATTTTTTATCAGGTGCAGGTATAATTGTGATTAAGAAGCTTGCTTTAAAACTACATGGCTTTGGGTTCAGTCCCACTGCACAGCATCTTGGGCAAGCATCTTCTGCTATAGCACCAGGACAATGAATACTTTTTGAGTAAATATGGTAGATGGAAACTGTGTGGAAACCTACATTATATACATATATATATGTGTGTCTCTCCTCTCACCATTTGACAACCAATGTTGTTTCGTTCATGTCCCCATAACTTTGCGGTTTGGCAAAAGAGACTGATAGAATAAATACCAGGCATCATCATCGTCATTTAATGTCAGCCTTCCATGCTGGCCAGGCAGGAGCCTGCACCAGACTTCTGTGTCTGTTTTGGCAGGGTTTTTACAGCTGGATGCCTTTCCTAACACAAACCATTCAGCAGAGTGGACCGGGTGCTTTTTATAGGCGAGGTCAGTTTTGGCAAGGTTTTCTACAGCTGGATGCCCTTCCAAATGTCAAGACTTTGAAACAAGTAAAAAAAAAAAAAAAAAAAATTAGATTTCAAGGGATGTTTTGTTTTATTCTGAAAGAACTTTAAATCACATTTAACCTTCTAAAATCTAGAACACATTGTCCAATATATATAAGTGATTTTCACCAAATGAAATCCACAAACAGAGTCTTTAAAATGCAGCCTTTATTTACTTGCTTCATGTCTTTGAATTTTTGGTGTACGACACCTGGTTATAGGTCATATGAAATCAAAGTTAATTCATAACTGTTCAGTCAGGTTTTTATACAATATGGTGGTGGTCCAATAGAAGAAGCAGTGATGTGGTTTCATATGGATGACAGTCAAGCTGGCAAGCTTGAGTCAGAAACTCGAGTTGTTAGTACAAGCACAGTCAGTCAAGTTTCTAATCAATAAGCATTTAATCTCGCTCTCTCCCTCTAAACTAATCCACTGGCTGAGTTTTTAGGTTAAGTTTTATTCATTAATCAATATCTCTCTTCTTATTCATTAGTGTACTTCTTCATAATTATCATCATCATTATTATTATTATTATTATTATTATTATATTTAAACCATTATCACTATAATCAACATCATCCTCATCTTTACCATAATTACATTTATAACTATCATTAAATTTATCAGTCTTCTTTATCATATTCATAGCTTTCACGATGATGATGATGATCATCATCATCAATGGAAATTTTTTTTGGCTTGGTAGCAAGGAGTGAGATGGGGGAGAGAAAGTGGTATAGAGAGAGTATTTAAAAATTTAGAAATGTCTAGTCTTTCTAGTCATTGGCAGAGGGAAGCTGGCTGCCTGGTTGATAGGTGAACAACAATGGTTCCCTATACACACTGACCTTAATTAATACACAGGTATGGCTGTACACAGCATGTTTGCACAGGTTATGATACCTGGCTTTATACATTCACACTAGCACACACACACACACACACACACACACACACACACATATTTATTTTCCCCTCAGCAAGTTTCACTGATCTGAATGGTCTAGTTGTTCAGTCAATGGAACTACCTAAACCATATATTCTAAGTTGCTGAATACTTCGCTGATATTAGTACTCTTAACATAGTTCTCACACAAAACCCACGATGACAGTGTGTAACAAGGCTGTCTCTAGTACATTTAACCCTTTGCCATTCAGATTATTCTATCAAACAGAATTCTTGTTTATTCACATGATTTTGAAGCCATCATGCATTATCTTGTAGCTTTGAAATTTCTATGATGTGACGTGATAGTATATTTCTACAATGGCATTGTAGAGTAGGTGTGAGAGACCAGATCTGGTCAGTTTGAACATAAAGCCGGTAAAATATTTAGGCAGAATATGATCATTTTAAATGCTAGACGGGTTACATAATGCTCAGGTAAAATCACTATGATCCAGTTGTGGCAAAGTTGCCTCTTGTACCCTTAACAATGTGTAACATCTTGTACCCTTAACCCCTTTGTTACCATATTTGTTAACATATGCTACCTTTGTTTCAATTAATCTTTAAAATAATGAAGAATTTAGTAAAATAACTTTTTAATTATTAAGCTGGGGCCTGGAACAATTTAGTGTAAAATTTTGATGGAAGATTATAATTGATACTACTTTAAAAGAGTAAGGTTATGTCACTGAACTTGGGGTGGTCTCAGGCAAGTTGGTATCAAAAGGGTTAATCCTCAGGCAGAATCACTGTGACAATCTGTGATAAAGCTGTAACTTGTACTCTTAACTGGCTATATCAGGCCAAAATATTTGATCTGTCTTATGTTGAACCTGGCCAGATCCAGCCTCTAATCACAACCCTACAATGTCATTCTAAAACTAAACAATCACATCGTTGAAACCTCTAAACTACAAGATAATGCACGATTAATAAACAAATATTAAATTTGACAGAATATTCTGAATACTAAAAGGTTAACACAATAATCACTAGGACAAGTGGACCTTGTGTATTAGAGTACTCGGTCTTCAACAGATACTTGCATTATTTATGTAATCCCTTGACAGAACCAATGAGACACTGTGCATGTGAGACAAGACTGGTTCTTCGAATTATGCATATAGTCCATCTGATGGGCTTCCATGCAGTTTCTGTCTACCCAAT
The DNA here is from genome assembly GCF_001194135.2 of Octopus bimaculoides. NCBI lineage: Eukaryota > Metazoa > Mollusca > Cephalopoda > Octopoda > Octopodidae > Octopus > Octopus bimaculoides. The sequence goes on along the minus strand of NC_068984.1, from coordinate 122,746,222 downwards.
TTTAGTAACAAGCTTGGGTCAATCCAAGGCTTTTGAAGACATTTGCCTGAGGTGTCAGGTAGTGAGACTAAACTTAGACCCATGTGAATGTGAAACAAACTTCTTCACTGCACACACACACACACACAGAGTGTACTAAATATTTTACAGTGTTTTATTTTTTGTCTTTATAGGTTCTGAATTACAGTCTTTTAGGGGTTGGCTTTTGACTTCCATCTCTGAGGTAAGAAGAGTGCAGAGTCTATAAATCATATACTTTAAATAGATATCTATTTAATTCTTTAACATTTAAACTGACCATATCAGGCCCAAACATTTTACTTGCTTTCTGCTCAAATTGGCCAGATCCGGTCTCTCATACCTACCCTACAATGTCATTCTAAAAATAAACAATCACTTCATCAAAATCTCGAAGCTAAAAGATAGTACACAATTAATTGAAATCAATGTAAATCAATAAGCATTAAATATAACAGAGCACTTTGAATGCTAAAGGGTTAACATTACTGGATGGCAGGATCAGAAGAGTACCAATTGAAATGCATCATGGTAGCTGTTTTTAACCCTTTACATTCTGAGCTCAAATCCTGTTGTGATGTCTTTACCTTTGACCTTAAAAGATTCAATTAACACCAACTTCATGAAATTTTCCCTGCTCCTAAATTTGTGACATTATTACCATTGAAAAACACAGTTGCATTACTGAAAACTGTGTCTTTGAATTCACTTGTGTGCTTATGTTCTGGAAAATAAATCCTGTAAATTCTTTCCAAAATCTCCCCATATTTTGGATGAAGCTTGTAGAGTAAAAACATTTTTATTTATTTTATTTCACTGCTAGAAAATGAAGTGACAAGAACCAAAAGGTTTCAGCTGTCTGAACCAAATAACAGATATTTAATATGTACAGAAGGTTTCCCAGTGAGAAAATGACTGGTGTAGTACATTTGTGTGGATGTAAACTAAAGAAAGAAAAAATCGCCATTTGTCCTCTGTGCTTGAATGGGCCACTACACAACATCTCTCAACTAGACTGCCATCATGTTCACCACCAATGTTAGTCATTACCATGATGACCAACAATATCTCCATGACCACAGAACTATCTCCACCACAGCCATCAGTAACACCACTGCTGCTGCTGCCACCACCAGTGATGTCACTAGTCTTCACCAAAACAATGAGTGATGTCAATGAAAGCCAATCAATATAGCCATTATAGATAAATCATGTTATAACATGAAAACATGGAAAAACTTGTGTAAATTATCATTATCGTCATCTCCAGAGAGCTGTATTAGTCATTGTAGCATCCTCCTCCACCATATACACACACACACACAAAGTATATGGTGTGAAGACAATTTATAAAGAAAAGGTGACAAACTTACAGGTGTCCAGTAGTAGGGTCCCAGTGGGTGTGGCATTAGATTACCAACCTATAGGTTCAAACATACTGTGGTCATTTTGAATCAGCACACCTGTATTCTGATTGTTTCAATTTGTCTAGGTGTTAGAAATAGGTATCAGATAACCTCTGTGTGTGTATGTGTGTGGGTGTTTCTCCTTCTTACCCATGCAAGCATAGAAAAGCAGATGTTATAACAAAATGATGAACAATGACGATGAAATCTCACACATACATATTGGTCTACATGCTTAGCTCCAGTGGGCTTTTTTTTTAGTTGCTAGTGCTTAGTTCTCGTTTCATCAGTAGATGGAACCTCAAGGGTCTACTTCTAATGAGACAAAGGTGTACAATGATTATGATAAAATGAGTAGTAGCCATGTACTTTATTCAATCCAAATTATCCCTACATTCTGGCCTCAAGAAACTAAGGGCCAAGTACAACACAAAACATTAGTACATAATATATATAATATATATCAGCTGTGTACATTACACTGATGACATCTAAGTAATACTCAAGTATTGTTTTGATATCAAAGGGGGATTTTATGAAGTGACGGACCAAATCTCTCTTGAATTGTACCCTACCCTGTTTAAAAAAAGATATAAAATAAAGTGGTTCTAGATATGATAAGTCTGAATAATAATAAAAGGAAAAAATTTGGCTGAATAAAAAAAGACGGATGGTTGGAATGTCTGGAATGATCACAAGTCTATGCAAGTAGAGCTGACCTGAGACTAAACAACAACAGTTTTGCTATCATTTACATACCATACATGAATACCATTGTATATAGTGCTTTATTTGATGTATAAGACAGAAATCAATCCTAGATATGGCACCATTCTAAAAATGGGTTAACTTAAATCATCTTACTGAGAAATAATCAATTAAAATAGTGTAGAATAAAGGGCTATGTCTAGAAACAACAAAATACATGCAACAGATTTGAACTCATGGCCAAAAAGCAGCGCAATCCAATATCCTACATATAGAACCATCTTGTTGTCTCCACACTGTAACAATGATTCTCTTTTACACCCAGCGTAGCATGAACACTCAAAATATTCAATATATTGAAGTATATTGATATGTTTAAAACAAACAAACACATGTTCCACACTTTAGTTTTTCTTGTTGAATCTCATCTAAAAAGAATACTTAACAGTTGACAAACTAATATCAGTATACAAATTAGCTTGGCTGTGTCTAAACTAAGTAGTATTTCCTCTGTAGCAATAAGTATGCTCCTCTCCGCCCTTCTCTCTCTTTCTCTCTCTCTCTCTCTCTCTCTCTCTCTCTCTCTCTCTCCTGGCAGAGTTAAGTGGAACCTACTGGTGGCTAAGATGACAGTCATTCTGATACCTACATGATTTTGCTAGCCAAGACTGTGGAGTAAGTAGCCAACAGCAAGAATATGTTTCAAACAAATAAATATGGAAGAGTTAGTGTGAACATATTTAATGCATGGAGCATTAATCAAAATTAGAAATAATCATGTTGATAAAGAAACAAAAAAATGCAAAACAATAAGCAATATTAATCCATGAATAATATTGATATAATTATTTCATCTATTATGAGACACAAATCAGGGTTTGTTTCAGTCTTTTTATGGCCTCCTCAGTCAATACACTTTCCTTTACCAAAATAGCGATGAAAGAATCACTAAGTAAATGTATAACACTGTACACTAGTTGCATGGAATAACAGAATTGTTTAGAGAATCTTCAATGGCAATGATGATGACAATTCATATTAAGTTTTATGAGATTTAAGAAATATCTCTCCACTCCAAACATTACAAAATACTCTTTCATGTATGTACGTGTGTGTGTGTTTTCAGGCAAGTAAACATATCTGATAGGTGTAACATAAGACTGTTAACAAGACAGTGAAATCTATGTGAAGCTGAGGAGGTCTCATAAAACCAAAACATACCTGGAATTATCTCTCATACTTACTGAAATAAAATAATGCTTATCATTAAGCTTATATCTTTTCCTCATTAAATATGTATTTCTAATTAGTAATTTTTTTTTCAATCACTACATTAAATATGCCAACACTGACTTTACTGTTTTCATGTGAATCACATATTTAAATAACTACCTCAGTGATTTTTTTAATCACCAATTTGACAAGCATGTTGAAATCAGTGCTTGGCTAAAGAGGTCTAATAAGAGTGAAGCAAACTTGGAGTTTATCTCTACTACATGCAAAAATGATTAAAATAATATTGTCTTACATCAGAAATAATACTAAAACTTTTTTGATGCCTCTTACTTTATATTTCTACATATGCTCTCCATATATCTAGTATCTACATTTTGGAGCAAGACATCTCAAAGATTCCATACTCTATCAAGTTGTATTTGCTAGCATGTTTGAACTTAGGACAACAAAACTATTCAACTGAACATCAACTGAAAGTGTTAAAAGTCTTTATGCAAAGAATTATTATTAATCCTTTTGCTAACCAAAGTCATGTTGACCCCCTGTACAGTGTATTTTAGAAACAAGGGTAAATTTTATACACAAGAATACTATTGGTAATTTACATAGAAAAATTTCAGTTGTGAATTTAGTGTATGAAGTATATATTAGTACTATATACTGTATTATGTTAGTTAAGACTACAAATGATCTGCTATTGATAATCATGTAAGCCATTGCTACCTGGTTACCAATGGCAACAAAACTGTCAGCACCAATCAAAGATTCTGTGCTATGATGAAAAGTAATACCTGTCTACAAGGTTTTATTAAGGTTTTTGAGTGCAGCCCTTGTACCTGGTTGCCTCTTTCAGATATCCTAGCCGGTCTTTCCTCTCCTCTAACTCAGGGAGACCCAGAGGAAGGAAGCCCCTTGCTAAGTGCAATGTTCACCCAAGTTGACAAACCAGTCTTGGTTTTACTTTTTTTTTCCATGTTGTAGATCTGAGAGATGAGGACAGTAAATGAAACAGCATTGTTTTATATCGTATGGTATCATCATCATCATTTAACATCTACTTTCCATGTTCGCATAGATTGGCTGGCCTGACAGGAGCTGGCAAGGTCAAGAGTCGCACTAGGTTCCATAGTCTGTTTTGGCTTGGTTTCTACAGCTGGATGCCCTTCCTTATGCCAACCACTATACAAAATGTACCGGATCCTTTTTATGTGGCACCATCATCAGTGATCTTCAAGGTATATATTGTGTATTACATACACAATAGAAATATATAGTTTATATACAAAAGTCTTAGATAGGACTCTAGTATGTGAAATATAAACCAAATTTAGGTAACAGCAATATTTAGAAAAATTTCAAATCTGCAGAGCAGACATTATGCTGTCAACACAAGTAAAACTGCATACAAACTATATAAACACTGTATCAATGCTGCATTAGCCATCATTCAAGCTTTAGAAATTTATGCTAACATCAACCTCATTTATATGGGAAAGCATGGGAAAGCTATAGGCATTACTCTTCTTCCTCAAACTAAAATGGTTTTAAAAGCTGACCTATAGTCATACACATATATGGTTTGTTTGTTCAATAGACACCCATATAGTAGTCTGTCCAGTAGATAATACCAATAAACTAGTCAGCAATAAACTGTCCTGCCAACACCTGTGTGAATCTAATTAAAAAAAAATTATTATTGAACAGGTGCTCCTCCTACTCAGTCTCCTGAATTAATCTATAATCAAAGAGCGTATATAACTGAACAAAGAGCATTACGTAAGGCAATATTGCTGTATGCAGATGTATATATATATATATCATTACCATAGTTACAGATACCCTGTTGCTTAAGACAATGATGAATCACTGCTACAATGTCTGGCTGACTGTGAAGGAGGACAGAAACAGTTCAAATCTTATTATCTTCCTTACCAGATCAGATGAGAGAGAGGAAGGGGGAGACAGAGTAGTAACTAGTTACAAGTAGTATAACCCTCCTCCCTCCCTATCTATCTATCAATATATATATATATATATATATAAACAATATATGAGTATATGCATATATATGTACATGTATGTATATACGTTCATCTACATGTACATATAGATACATAACTGGGTACATGACATGGCAAAAGAACAAGTACAAAATGGTAAACAAGGTGCAACAAACAAGCAGGCCACATAGAAACATCCCCTTCATCAGCTGCCACCATTAAAACTCCGGCGCTTCGAAGAATATATATATATATATATATATATATATATATATATATATTATATATCATACACAAACAGCACATATATACATAGCTGAACTGTTAAGTTAGGAATTAATAAATGATATGTTAAGAACATCATCTCATTTACGATACAGGATGTCCTATAGAAGGAAGTAACAGAGGAATTGCTGGATGAACAGACCCTACTTGAAATAGGTTTGGTGATCACACACTTTTCGTTATAACTCTTCCATCTCCTTAACACCCACATTCTTTATTCCTAGATATATATATTGAATTTAATGATCAGAAATGAATAGAATCAATATGTGCACGTGCATGCACACACACAATAGTAGGTGCTAAGCTCAACTTGAAATTTAGACCTTGCTAATCTACCTAAATGGTCCTTAATTCGGTTGCAATAAACTGTAAATATATGGTTCCGGAAAGGCTACCAATTCAACAGCTCCCAAACTCCATTATACACACACACACGCACACACACACACTCAACAGTTCCATGTAGAACAAAAGGCTATAGATAGATGAGAAATAAATCAATAATTAGTCAGGCTACTTGAAAATAATCAATACATCACAACAACAACAACTACAATAACAAGTACTGCAACAATAAAAGCAACATTGACAGCACCATCGCCTCCACAAACAAAAACAACAACAACAACGGCTATTACAACATTAGTTATTACCATCCAGACTAAATGATTTCTATCAAGATTCACAAGAACAACAAGTAGTATTTCGTAACCTTAATCTAATTGCAAATATTTCCAGTTCACATTAAAGGGTTCCTTTTCTTTCTTTCCTTTTTCGTACTTTTACAAATGGTTTTTGGGAAGAGGAAAGAAGAATGTCACTATGTAGTCTTCCTCTGTAGCTCTTCTCCACAACAAATTCATGTATAGCACAGAAAAAAAATATTAGAAGTACTAAACAAATACAGTAAACCACCAGTCACAAGGTCTTCTTTCACTCTCATACAACTTTACACCTCCCTACTTACTACAAATCCTTTACCTTCACTATCATATATATATATCATCATCATCATCGTTTAACGTCTGCTTTTCATGCTAGCATGGGTTGGACGATTTTACTGAGGACTGGCGAACCAGATGGCTGCACCAGGCTCCAATCTGATCTGGCAGAGTTTCTACAGCTGGATGCCCTTTCTAATGCCAACCACTCCGAGAATGTAGTGGGTGCTTTTACATGCCACCGGAATGAGGGCCAGTCTGGCGGTAATGGCAGTGGCCACGCTCAAATGGTGTTTTCACGTGTCACCTGAACAGGAATCAGTCCAGCAGCGCTGGCAGTGATCTCGCTCAAATGCTTTGTTCACAGGGTGTGAAGGGTAAATTGTTGCAATTTTATATTCTTAATTTTGCGCATGTGCATTGTTTGTTTTTGAGTTTGTTGACTACACAGTATAGTAGGGTCAGTTGGGTACCGTCTGTGAGAAAAACAGCACCATGATGCAATTCACTCTGCCAGAAATTTCGAAACAATGCTGTACTGCTTAACATTCATGCTGGAAGCTCCAATATGAACAGATGGTGAACACACAGGACAACCGTTGGCTTGCCATGTCCCCAAAACATGTACCAAGGGTGATAAAAATCAAACATCCAGTCAACATCATGGTGTTTGGAGTGGTCATTAGTGATGGCAATGTTATGCCTCCATTCATCTTTCCACATGGCTTTAGACTCAACATGGAGGACTACATCAAGTGCCTGGAGGAGGTAGTGTTGCCCTGGGTCAAAAGGGTGGCTGCTGGAAGACCCTATGTCCGGTAACAGGACTCTGCACCATGCCCCACAAGCAGGAAAGTCATAGCTGCCAGACTATTTCTGAAACCACATCACTCCTAATATCTGGCGACTTAACTCCCCAGACTGCAACCCCCTTGATTATAATGTGTGTGACGCAGTTGAGCGAAAGACTAACAAAACTCCTTGTAACATCAAAGATGAACTGAAGGCAAGGATTATGGCAGCATTCACCAACTTAAGCAAGGGGAACATCCAGAAGAGTTGCAGGAGATTCCGAACTCGTCTGGAGGTCATGGTTGAAGCCAATGGCGATTTTATTGAATAAATTTACTCATTAGTATTCCAAGATATTTTTATGCAATTTTGGTAAATATAGCTGTTAAAATGAGATGTCAGTGTTATTTTCATTGTACCCTGTGTGTGTGTGTGTGTGTGTATATATATATATATATATATATATATATATAGGGTAAAGACCCCCATTCAATCATGAATGACCATGGGATTGCACCTAGAAAGTTCCCCTCCAAGGAACAAGTCCAGGCAAGGTTGTTTATGGAAGACTAGCAGCTGTCCATACATACCAGCCTCCCACTCTCCATGTCACTGATGTTATCCAAGGGAAAGGCAAAGGCCGATACAGTTTGGCACCAGTGACAATGCAACTCATTTCTACAGCTGAGTGAACTGGAGCAACGTGAAATAAAGTGTCTTACTCAAGAACACAACACACAACCTGGTCTGGGAATTGAACTCATAACCTCATGATTGTGAGCCTGATGCTGTACGATGTGACGATGCAACAATGCGACAATGTGTTTGTGTGTGTGTGTATTCTTTTATTTGTTTCAGTCATTTGACTGCGGCCATCCTGGAGCATTGCCTTTAGTCGAGCAAATCGACCCCAGGACTTATTCTTTGTAAGCCTATACTTATTCTATCGGTCTGTCTTGCTGAACCGCTAAGTGATGGGGACATAAACACACCAGCATTAGTTGTCAAGCAATGTTAGTGAGACAAACACAGACACACAAGCATATATAGTAAAAAATGGTTGAGAAACACTGGTCTAAAACAAATGATGGAGATGGGTGGAATGCTTTTAATCAAATGTTTACTGGATCAGGATTTACCTACTGTTAATAATAACATACAATTCCAATATTCACTACAGGTCCTCTACTTGAACTGTCATATATCAGTCATACAAACAGGCATCATCTAAGTCGAACACACATCTAGGCAGCCACCAGACATGTAATGTGACAGTGGCATAGCTTACTAGTCTGCCAGAGTAGATGCCGGTGGCTCCGAAACACAAAACAGATGTCGTGATTCATCTGCTGTGTTCCAGAGAGCGTGTCATCAAAGTGAGGAATTCCTGCAAGGATATCCTTAATATAATCAAAAGAGGATTTCTGGGCAGGAAGTGAGTAAACGCTGGGTAGTTGACATTTGAAAGGAGAGCTGATTTAGAAGAATGATAGTGGTGGGGATGGTGGGGTTTGGGATAATACCAAGGGTGTTAATGGGGATGATGTTTGGTTGTCTGAGAGAGAGAGAGGGAGAGAGAAAAGATAAATGTGGGAGATGTCAATCTAGTAACTGTAACACTGAGATGGGTGTTGAACCTAATAAATACTAAATGAAGTATGATATTTGAAATAAGAGATGACCATGCTAGATTATGTATTACACACGATGTTACACAGCATTACAGTATATTACCCCACATCATATGCCACAACACACATGTCAGTGACAATGTTATAAAATGATTTAAAGGTGTAAATTAGAAATGAAGGAGCATTTAATTAAATGAACAATTAACATGAGAACTTTGTCATATAACACACACACACACACACACGGAGGTACACATATACATACAGAAAACCACAAATAGGGCTCCATATAGATATAGAAACAAACAGGTGAATAAGTATATACACACAAACACACATGTACCAGCAACCACACTCACACATTCATAGGCATACCTAAATAAAAACTCAAATGTATAAGCATGTGTATACTAACATAACTAATTAAGCATAAGATCCGCTTTCATGAAAGAGGAGAATGTATATCTTTGAAACGGAAGCCTCAACTCTCTATCATCCAATTAATTAATTAATGGCTTCAAATTTTGGCACAAGGCCAGCAATTTTAGGGGAGGGGTTAGTCAATTACATTGACCCCAGTGTTCGACTGGTACTTATTAACAATACTTCATCAATTCTGAAGAAATCAAAGCTTAAAAATGGTTCAGAGAAACTAAATGAACAATCAACATTATCGAATGAATTTTTTTGTGTGTTTGTGTGTATAAATATATATACTGTTTATGTGCAAATGTGTGCCTCTCTATTTATAAATATATATTCTTTATTTGGTGACTAGTTAACAGAGTTATTTCTGTTTCAGTTCCGGCTGGGCTTCTTTCAGAACTGGTAGTCAAAATACATAAACACATGCACTAGCATTAGTTGAGTTTTTCCAACAACTTTACTGTTGGTAATGTTGATAAAACATAGATGTTTTCTTTTCATAGTTATTACCCATAGGAATATCTGCATCCACTTCAACATGGTACAGCACTAAAACACACATGGTATGTGGTAGACGCATATCAAAGCGTTGTTATGATGGCTGCTGATAAATAAACTGGCGCCAACTTAAGTGGTTGGGCGAGAACAACCTAGAGCAGGTGAATTCACTCAGAACAGCCAACAGCCCAAGTGTGTGGTCTGTAGCAGCTATACATCAATTATGAACTACCTTTTGAGCACTTTTTGGTATTTTCCATTTGTGGTGCTTCTCTTATTTGAAAACTTTCAGACTTTGGTTTATGGAATCTTAACTAGAAGATTATCATCCACCCACCCCAACACACACACACACACACACACAAAATAAATATATATATATATATATATATATATATAACTGTAGTTAGCTCCAGAGGATAGAAACATTTCATGCCAGAATATGAATACAATATAGCCAGGCAGAGGTGTTGATAGCCTTAATTTACCTGTGTGTTTGTGTGTACACAGGTATCCTAGCTACATTCTATTCACACAGACAATATGAAGACATCCTACACACACACACATATAACTGTTCCATTTTTGATTGGGCAATGACACAATGATTCATTTGTTTGACCAGTAACAGAACTGAACCCACAACCATTTGTTTCAAGTACAGTAGAGTTTTAGAAATGAACAACTGATTGCAAAGATTCTTGATATCATGGAGTCACAAAAGGAAGGACTGCTGAGGGGAAGTGGTGACATTAATACTTTTCCTATAGCAGGAAAGGCAAACAAATAAAGCATAAGAATTAAGTGGATTGGGGTAGAGAAACAGGAGGTGGAACATTATTCTGGACCATTTTCTATTAGAGTTTAGAAACAGAGTATTGAGAATAACATCTCTTTCTCCTCCCTATTCTCTGTCTCTCTGTGTCCAACCATCTCTGTTTAACTATCTCAATACCAGTCCACTTGTCAATCTGTCTGTCTGCCCCCCCCCACTCCACTGGTCTGTCCATCTGTCCTAAACATCACTCCACCTGCCCCTTCACCCCTCACACTTCTTACACCACAATGCACAACACCATACTTGCACCACAAAGAACAGATATTACAGTACCTCAAATTTCGGACTTCCTGGTGGATGAAGTCGGCGGTCAGTCTTGATAACGTAATGAGCTGATGCTGGAGTAAGGATAGCCGTCATTCTCTGACTGTACTTAGAATCCTGTGCTGTCTGAAGAGACGTGGCGAGAGTGACCAGAAGAATGTCCTCTCTCTCTTTGCCTCTCTCCCTCTCTAGCTTTCTTTCTTTTGCTGTCTTTGAGTAGTGACCAGTGACGTCAACACACACAAGTGCCAGTGGTGTGACTATTTTAAAATGTTATTGTA
>NC_068984.1:122705882-122734662 GCF_001194135.2 Octopus bimaculoides | reverse complement strand
AGAGAGAGAGAGAGAGAGAGAGAGAGAGAGAGAGAGAGAGAGAGAGAGAGAGAAAGAGATAGAAAGAGTGAGAGTGCATGCATGAGTGTGAATGTCAAGACTTAGTTATTGCCACCAGGTATTTCTATCCATCTGCCTGTCAGATCAGAGCCTGCACATACACCCACTACCACCTCCGCTAATATCACTACCAAGATTATTTATTACCACCATAGAGAACACTACCAGCACTAACAATCACAACCAATCCAGTAACAAATACAACTAATAATATCAACAACAACAATAGTAATTTGTCAGTAAAGAGGTGGGATGTAAATTGTAAAGGAGGCAGGATAAGTGGGTGTTTCAAAAAGTTTTTAAAAATTTTTATGTGAGATTTTCTTTTTTGTTTTTGTTTTAATTTTAATTTTTTATAAACATGCTTGGGATAGGATAATTCTTCTTCTGTAGATTAAGATTATCTGATTAGTGTTATTCAGATATGAAAAGAAAGTTGCCAAAAGGGAATGTTAATTAAGCAGGAGGAGCTGAGCAAAAGCATGAACCCCACCAACCCATCCACTTCACTCGACAAACCTACACTGCTAGCCAGTCGACGACTGATGACCCAACGCCCTCACCATCGAATCAACAGCGCCAACAACAACGTTGTCAGCTTAACACAGCAAATTAATTACAATGTTCAACGACAAACAGAAGATTATTAAGAAATAATGGGATTAATTAGGAGGAGGGGGAAGGAGAATGAGAGAAAAAGAGAGAGGAAGGGATAGAGGAAAGAAAGACAAAAGAAAGTGCAACAGGCTATAAGTAAGTCTTTTGTCTCTTGACACAGACATCTGAACGCTTGCAGTTCCATCTTAGTGCTTCAGTTTGTTGTATTGTGGATTACAGTTTAGACAAGTAGTCACCTATTTTTTAAAAAATTTTATATTACCAATAAAAAACGGTATTGTTACACAGGAAGTTGGGGAGGAGAAACATTTGGCTTTTGTCAGCAAAACTCACAAACATGAAGGAGGGTAAAGAATTAAAGTTGTTGACATCTGTTTTGTCGTGGTATTAATGTCAGTTTGGCTAGAAAAGACTGTCCTGTTGGCTTTCTGTGCCTACTTTTATTACAGTTAGCCTGCTGAAAGATCCACAAGTTCTTAGCTCACTCTCATACTAATTAATACATCATAGAAGATTACAGGAAGCAATTAACACTGTAATACAGCTCATACTCCATACAAACACACTAAAATATTACATACCACACACACACACACACCATACTAACCCACACAGTATTGCAGTTTATTATACACCACACATACTAACAACATACATAGTACTTCAGTTCACACTAACCAACAGGGTAGGGAGGAACAGTGACCTGGTTACTCAGCCTGCTAGAAATAGCAAACAAATTACATCTTGCCAACTTAACAGAGACATCTAGGACACAGGGGTGGCTAATGTAGTTTTGGGTATATAATTCCTGGCAATTAGACATGGTAGTCCTAGCTGGAACATTTCTGATTAAGGACTGCTCACTCAGGAATGGAGTTAAATAACAACAAAGTACAGTATTTCACATACTGTACTGGAGGTAGCTACTAACCTTGGTATGGACTTGTGAAATGAAGAAAACACACATGACGTTGAGGATGATGATTATGTTCGACATCCAATGAATTTGTTGAAATTATATATTAAAAATAGATTCTGAATTTGAACCAAGCCAAACAACATGCAAATATGTGTATGCATGTATTTATATACAGACTTGGAAACAGCTTGCTTGTACAAGTGCAGTCAATCAAAAACTCTATATACTAGTAGCAGAAAGCCAGTAGGTTCAGGGATCATCAGGAGAGAATGCAGGACCTTATGTGTATGTGCATGTGTGTGTGTGTGTATGTGTGGGTTTCAGTACAACAGTTACCATCTACCAAATTTAACTTACAAGCCATTAATCAAACTGAGGCTTACAGCAGAAGATGTTTGTCTAAGTTGCCATGCATTTACTTTTTAACCATACAGCCGTAAGTTTATATATATATATATATATATATATATTGGGTCATCCCATGAATAATGTATTTTTTTCAATTGCATGAACTAAAAGTCAGAGGAGGATGGGATAAACTACCTGCATCAACTTGCTATAAAAGCAGGTAGTAATTTTACCTTGCCTTATTCTTAGTGCAAGTTTTGAAGAGTGCAATTCGATTTTAACAGTTATTTTTCCAAAACTATAATGGCAGTGACAAAAGAGCATATTCCGCATATTTTGCTTTATGAGTTTGATAAAGGCAACAACACAACGTAAAGTGTGAGGAATATTAATGCAGTATATGGAGATTCGACAATAAGTGTAAACCAGTGTCAACGGTGGTTCCAGAAATTATGAGCCAGGAACTACAGCCTAGAAGACGAGCCTTGTCCTAGATCTGTAGAGCTCAACAAGGATATCCTGTAAACCCTGGTGGAACAAAATCCCATTGTACTGTTGAGGAACTACTAGAGAAGCTTGGATTTGGTCATTCAAGTCAATGCTAAAAGAAAAATGACCATCTCTGGTTTCAAGACGAAAGGTGCTCTTCCATCAGGATAATGCTCAGCCACATACAGTGAGGATGACATTCCAAAGGCTGGAGTAGTTTGAATGGAAACGATGTCCCAGCCACCATATTTGCTGGACATTGCCCCATCTGATTATCATTTATTCCACAGTCTTCAAAATCATTTGGATGGAAAAAGTTATGAATTCTGTAGACAAGGTCAGAACAGTACTGGAGGAGAATTTTTCATCATGAACAAGTGAATTTTGGAAGAGGTGCTTTGCAAGTCTACCAGATAGATGAAAGAGCACTGTAGAAAATGAAGGAGAGTGTATTTTAGATTAAGAAAGGACTTTACCTTAATTTTGAAAAATAAAAGAAGTATAAAAAAAACCCACATTATTTATGGGGTGACCCAATATATATATATATATATATATATATATATATATATACATACATATATATTTATTTTTTGAGAGAGAGAGAGAGAGGGAGAGAGAGAGAGAGAGAGAGAGAAAGAGAGAGAGAGAGAGAAAGAGAGAGCTAACTAGATAAATGGATAAATGGATAGACAGAGAGGAAGAAACTACACTGTTCTGTAAACAATCCATGGATAGAGAAAAAGAATAAAGCTTAATATAATGAAGCAGATTAATATAATAAAATTTATTTTTAAGCTGGAAATTCACAAACTGCACCAAGAATTTTTTGTTTTACTTATTTTCGTATTTTCAAGCAATGAAAGATGTAAATCAGCTGATCTTATATTTACTTATGAAATGGAGATCACTGAAAACACAATAACTGCCGACAACAGAAACACTTTAAATTTGGTTGCAGCATTTAACAAGTATTATTCAAGGTTATTTGACGCCCAGCTAGTATGTATTTTGATATGTATGAATGAACCATTGCAATTTATGACAGCTTTATAGTTTTCTTGTTTATTTTGTGATACAAAAATATAGGCACAGGCGTGGCTGTTTGGTAAGAAGCTTACTTTCCAGGTTCAGTTCCACTGTGTGGCATCTCGAGCAAATGCCTTCTACTATAGTCTTGAACCAACAAAAGCTTTGTGAGAGCATTTGGTAGACAGAAACTGAAAGAAGCTGGCGGCGAGCTGGCAGAAACGTTAGCATGCCGGGCAAAATGCTTAGCGGTACTTCGACTGCCATTATGTTCTGAGTTCAAATTCCGCTGAGGTCAACTTTGCCTTTCATCCTTTCGGGGTCGATAAATTAAGTACCAGTTACGCACTGGGTTTGATGTAATTGACTTAATCTCCTTGTTTGTCCCCTCTATGTTTAGCCCCTTGTGGGCAATAAAGAAATAAGAAACTGAAAGAAGCCTGTCACATATGTGTGTGTGTATGTGTGTGTGTGTGTGTGTGTGTCCCACCACTGCTTGACAACAGCGTGGTGTGTTTACATCCCCTAATTTAGTGGTTTGGCAAAAGAGACAAATAGAATAAGTACCAGGCTTTAAAAATTGATAAGTACTGAGGTCGATTCATTCACCTAAAAAGTCTTCAAGGTGGTGCCCCAGCATGGCCACAGTCTAATGATTGAAACAAGATAAAATAAGTAGGAAATTCCTCTTTATGTTGAAAATTGTGAACAGGGTCTAAGGCATGTTAATGATTTGCATATTCCAAATCAATGTGATAGTTTGTTCATCAATCTGACACTGACTACTAGAGTAGTGCAAGGTTTGTTGGGCTTTTTTTTGTCTTTTACAGTGAAAAAGCTAGGCATTCATCAGACACTCTCTTGCTCTTGCACAATGTGCCCAGTGGCAAGATGAAGTCAGAACAGCTGAGTTTGTAAGAGGATGCAAAAGGTTGCCAAACTGGTTGAAGGGATCTCCGGGCCTCACATTAATGTCTAATCTAGTTTGTCCAAAGCCATAAAGCTATGAACCAGATGTTTGCCCTTCCCCATGGCTTGGTTGATAGTATATTTTATTGACCCTAGAAGGAGAAAAGCAAAGTTGATCCTTATGGGATTTGAACTCAGAAACACTATAAGGTATTTTATCTGGCACCCTATTGGTTTACCATCCATCACACCACCACTACCACTACTACTTATGCATATTCCTTATGATTAGGTACAAGGAGCTAATTTTTGCATGGGAGTAATACCTAGTGGGAAGTGAATCACAATATGTTGTTATATGGTATTAAAGAGGGATGAAATTATCTTCTGTTGCAAAGTATGTTTTGTAAACCTTGATATCTGATGTATTCTGGGTATGAAATAGTGACATGATGATACATCATACAGAGAAGGAGGACTGTGGGGTAGTTCCTAGGGGGTGAGACAGGCCCAGTCTTTAGAATGCTATTAGGAATACTTAGAAGGGATGGTGAAAAATAGTTAAGACACATTAGAAATGTTCTCATTTCAAGAACCATTCAACCTGTTATCAGTTTTACTTAAAAAAAACAACAAAAAAAAACCCGGCATACATTAATTGATGACAATTACGATAATGATAATAGGTAATGATGATGTTGATGGTAGGCAATGATGATGGTGGTGATGAGGATGATGATGATGATGACAGCAGCAGAACAGCTGAAGGGCAGACAATTACTTCCAGTTCGTTACACTTCAGCAGTTCGTTGCTAAGGCAACAAGTCACAGATTGGTGATCTCAACTCTTTAGTGGGTAAACTGCATAGACATAAAAATGTTTGGTTGTTGTTGTTTTAATAGTCCAGTGCGTTCCTATATGGCCAATCGCCTCGTTGACATTTAGAATTCTTGACAGAAGTATTTTTTCCTAGAGCTGATATTGATATCCAACAAAATAAATAACATCTTTCAATGATTCTACATAGGAACATACAGACATTCTACTTGTTGCTAAATATATTTTCATTCCTGTACATTAATGATATTTTCTGTCACTCACACAATTTACTCTCGCACCATAGCAACTTAAACAAACAAAAAAATGGCATACATTAATTGATACATTAATCTACCCCCTCACCATAAGCTATTAAGATTAAAGTCTAAAAATTATTTGCAAATGTTTTGTTTTATATGAAAAAAAAAAAATCTTTCTCAACTTGATTAGAATGTACTATGTTGATGAAGTCTAAGACTGAAACATGTCCATAGTTATAATTTGCCTGTAAACAAAGACCAGTTTTTCCATTTCCTAAGCATGTAAATTAATTGAAAGATTAGTTCCTAATTTCCCTAAATTATCTTCCCTTCTCTTTGGGAGTCTCTAACAATTACTGGTATTTAAAAAAAAATTTTCTCTCCAATTAAGAGAGAAATTTCAATTAACTAATAACTGTTTGCTTATAGCTTCCACTCAGACCATTGATTAATTATTATGATGTTAGTAGTATACCATGGATACCAAAATATCAAATGCACAGTGGATTTTTGCCAACAAGGGAACCTCTACTAAGTCATTTGATATACTAGAAATAGCAGCCAAATCTCTCTCAAATAGTCACAAAAGATAAAGGATATGCTAGACAATATAGTTCTACATGTGCAAAAAAACAGGGCGCTCCTGGTTGGAATGTCTTTAATCATAGGTCTGCACTAGCAGGCTCCTTTGGAACTAAACAAAAACAACACAGGGTGGTTAATAAACTGCCATATATTCAAATGGTAGTTAGTAAATATACAGCAGTGGCAAGAGTGTCGATCTGTTAGCATGTCGAACAAAATGCTTAATGGCATTTCTTCTGGCTCTTTATGTTGTGTGTTCAAATTCCAGAGTCAACTTTATCTTTCATCCCTTAGAAAGTATCAGTCTAGTGTTGGGATCAATGTAATTGATTTGTCCACCATCCTTCAAAAATTGCTGGCCCTGAATCCTGCAATGGGCCATCATCCTGTTCAGCTGTTCTGAGGGATGCTGAGATCTATCATCTATAATGCCATGGAAATCAGTTACCTGGCATTATGAGTCCTAGGGGCTTAAGGATATATATATAGGCAAACAAGGCATCTTGTGTGGCTCTGTGTCAACAAGACTTGAAAAGATATAGAAGAAAGTGAAAGGGGTACAGTGAAGAACTTGCCATGAGGAGTAGAATATCCAACGTTTTGGGTGTAATCTTTAGTCACGGGGTACAGGAAAAGAGAAATTGAAGAAAGACAGAGTTTACATCCTCTCAGCTTGAAAAACTGGCCTTCTTCAACTTCTCTTTTTCTGTACCCCCTGACATAGGATTAAATCTGAAATGCTGGATATTCCACTCCTCATGGCAAGCTCATTGTACTTTTTTCGTGTTTTTTTCTGTCTCTCTCTCTCTCTCTCTCTCTCTCTCTCTCTCTCTCTCTCTCTCTCTCTCTCTCTCTCTATATATATATATATATACACACACACACACACACACACACAGACACAAACACACATACTGTAGGAATGTATTAGTAGCACATTGTGACTGATAAGTACAAAGATAAGACAAATTATAAAGTTTGCAGTTGATAATATAAACCAGTGCTATCTATGATGTTTAGATAATATTCACAAGAGGAATACCATTTTGATAAATCCTTTATCTCACAACTCCCAACACACACACACAAACACTAAAATAGTAGCTTCTCTAGCAAATATATTATGACAAGTTCAAAATACCATTGAAATAGATTTTGAGTAACTGCAGTCACCATTTACCAACCAAGTCCATCTTACACACCTCCATTGTGACTAATACTAAAACTTTTAGGCACGTTCCTCTAAAAAGGGCCACAATACCCCACGCTATCACGCAGTACTGTACACAGCAAACCCAGAATGCTACACTGTACCCTCACACAACACCCAAATTACCATAATTGTACCCTAAACAATAATTGAAATAGTATGTAACTTAGATGTAACCTTAATTGTGGTTTAGTATGTTTTATGTATAGATGCTAGGGGAGGGCTACTGAACAACAATGAGTCCCATCAGTGCTGATTCTAGTGTATATAATCTACGGCAGGTTACCATTTTTTTTTTTTTTAATCTCTGCCAGAGTTCTAATTGTGCAGAGCTTTAAATAGAGCTAAGGGACTAGCATTTACCTATGTGTATGAATAAATAGATATGTGTGTGTGTGTGTGTGAAAGAGAGAGAGAGAGAGAGAGAGAGAGAGAGAGAGAGAGAGAGAGAGAGAGAGAGGAGGGAGGGGGAGAAAGATAAGGGGAGAGAAAGGGAAAGAAATAGATGAAAAGAGAGCAAGAGGATGAGAAAGAGAAATAAAGGGGAGAGAGAGAGAGAAAGAGAGAGAAAGAGAGAGAAAGAGAGAGAAATAGAAAATAATTACAGGAAAGAGAGCCAGGTTAATGAGAGAGTAGAGGTGAATTAATGACAGAAGGTCAGATATATTTCTGGCACGGGTCTGTTTTGGCCCAATAAATCCACACCACATAATAAGCATTTTTATGCTGGGGGAGCTGAGGTTGAGGGGTAGCAGGTGAAGGCGGATCACTGAACAGTCAGCCTCTGGTTTATTTCAGACCAGTTAAACAAGGGGTGCTCTTCCGGTGGCAGTGGTAGGTTGGTACTCAGGCCAACATTCCTGAGAAGGCAAATAGGAAGCTTTTTAAAAAGACAAGAAGAAGAAGAAGCAACAGCAGCAGCTACCATCACTATTACCCCACCACTACGTAGCATACTGCAGCTGCTTCTACAACCATCACCAAGACATAGTCCACTGCAACAACCACCAACACCACCATAAAGACATCATTACACAATGCAATGCAACAAGGGAGCTCCAACATAGCTATTCATCCTGCCAAAAATAGCAGCCAAATCACTTTCAAGTTATCCTTCTCCATTTTAAAAACAGGAGAAACATGTCAGATAATATAGTCCTAGAGATCCCACAAAAGACAAGAGAGTCATGGTTGGCCTACCTTTGATCATTGGTCTGCTCAATTTAGGTTAACCAGGAATTAATTAACACAACTACTTCTATCAGCAACACAAAGACATTCCACACAACAACTATCACAACCACCATTTTTCATGCTGGTATGGCTTAGATGGTTTGACTGGAGCTGGTAAGCTAGAGAGCTGCACCAAGCTCCAGTCTGTTTTGGCTTGGTTTCTACAGCTGGATTCCCTTCCTAATACCAACCACCCTACAGAGAGTACTGGGCATCTTTTACATGTCTTGGAAAAAACATGGAGAACCTTTTTCTAGAAGTGGGCTTTATGAAACATAGCTCACTACAAAAAAAAATTCAAGGTAATTTTCCATTAGGTATACTGTTCAAAAAACCCTGCAGATTGCAAGCTGTCCATGACTAGTTTAGATGTTTGTTTTGCAACAACAAGATCTGGGTTCATTCTTACTGCATGTTATCGTGGGCAAATACAATTTTCTACAGCCTTTTGTGTGTGAAATTGGGGAAATGAAATTGGTAGGAAACTTGTTGGGTAGATTGTAGTTGTAATTCTAAAGGTTGACAACCCTGTTGCACTGTGTTGTGCTAACTCTACCTCAGTAATTATGTTAAGGGTTTGAAAACAGGTAAATACTTGAAGAGATTTACCTTGACAAATTAATGATTTGTAAGCCATGCAAAGAGTCTTCAGCTGAACCAATCATTTGTTAAGCAACCAACCACTCCTACTGCCAGGTACTCAAATGTTATTTACAATGCTAACTTTTCACTAAAAGGTAGATCAGGGTAATTCTACAGCAAGAAACTATTAGAAATAAAGAAATCAACACAAGACACGTGACAGAGTTTCTATGCAGCAATTTAACCTGTATGAAACAATAAATCTCCCTCAGAACATATCTTGCTATTTTAGAACAGAATACATTGGATTAATGTGGTTTGGGCACACTGTGTCTAGCAATAACATGGGATGGTCCTGGTAGGAATGTTTTTAATTATAGGTCTGCTTGATCAGAAGCAAAACAAACACAAGAAATGCTAGCCATCAAAAATATCAGGATGTCAGAAGCTAAATTACTCAAAAGCAACACTGAAACTGTCACACCAATAAGTTACCAAACTCTGAACTTACCTTGCATTAAAAGAATTCTATGTAGTGAGAAGATTTTGCAAATAAAATGACTTACCTGTAAGAAAAAGAAAAAAGGAAAATACATTAGAAAAATGAAATTACTAGTGTTATGTGTGTTAATATTAATACATTTTCACAATATTCACTTCACATTTTCGAACTGGAGAAGAAAGACTGATAATATACACAACTTTAGTGTTACATGTAACTAGTTATTACTTCAAATCTAACTCTGTAGACAGACAATAGACAGTAGAAACTTAGAAAAATCAAATAAGCAGTTCAGTATATCTAGAGCTGATATCAGCTCAATATGGCTACCATTACTGAAAGGTAAATTAAAATCTAAAATTGCAATAATAATTGTACATAAACTGGTGATTTAGCGGTTAAGTACATCCACAAACAAACCAACCAAAACTTATTGTAGATAGAATATTTCAAATATACTCTCTAAAGGCTGAGAGCACATTACAAAGAAAACATTTCTCATCAATATCTTTAACAATCACTCTGGAAGATTAATCTAACAGAACCTGCTATAGTTATATGATGCTGGAGATAGTACTGCCTATACTAATAGGCTCATCTTCATATATGTCAGATCTAATACATAGGTCAAAGAGGCAGCGGACACTAAAACAAGATGTGCTATACATTTTATGAAGCTAAAATATGATAAGGCCATTTACATAGAACCAGTCATTTGCCCATTGGATCTCTCTAAGAAAATGATGCTATTTTACACAAATAGCCATATAGCTCTTCTGCTGCAAGAAATCTGTCCCAGCTCCTTCTTTCATATTTTAATCTCTCATTAACTATCATGAAATTGCCTCCCTCTCTACTTTAAACCAACTCAGTCAAAGAGGGTCTTGGTGTTGCAAGCTACATGGTGACCTTACAAGTGTTGGTGCCATGTAAAAAAATAAAAAAGCACCCAGTACACTCTGTAAAGTGGTTGGTGTTAGTTAGGAAGAGCATCCAGATGTAGAAGCCATGCCAAAATAGATACTGGGAGTGTGATGCAGTTCTTGGGCTAACTAGGTCTTGGCAAACCATGTAACAACCCATGCCAGCATGAAAGACAGACATTAAGAACTGATGATGATGATGATGCATGCTTGTTTTGCTATCCACAACATTCCAAATTATTCATCTAACTAAGTTTTGTTAACTAGCAAGGCTTGAGTTGATCAGAATGTTTGGAAAACTAAGAGGATAAGGTCAAATTATTTTTACTAGCACTCCACCAATTATGACAATGAGGGTTCCAGTTGATCTAATCGATAGAACATCCTCTCATGAAATTAATGTGTTAGTGGCTGAACACTCTACAGATACATGTACTCTTATGTACTTCTCAGAGAGATTCAGTGTGACACACAATATGACAAGGCAGGCCCTTTGAAATACAGGTACTACTCATTTTTGCCAGCTGATTGGATTGGAGCAACATGAAATAAAGTGCCTTGCTCAAGGACACAACATGCTGTTGGGAATTGAACTCACAACCTTACAATTGTGAGCCAAATACCCTAACCTCTAAGCCATGCATCTAAGATAAAAAAAAAAAACAAAAAAAACTGCCATATCAATACATATTTAAAAAAAATAGCTTGAAGTGGGTGTGGAATAAATTATGTATACAGAAAATATACTGTAAAATAAATTCATTATATAATGCTTACTGAAATATAATACCCTATTACTATAATGCCATTTTACTGACAATATTTTGAAATCTTAAAATTTATTAACTGCTATACAAATTTGGTTACTTGCATATATTTCAATTACTGAGGTTATGTAATTAAGAGGAATTAACTAACTATACGTATTTATTATAATATTTGCTTTGTAACAATACCTTGAACATATGTCTGTAGTGCAGTGTTGTTTATTTACACTATGATGTTTCTATATTATTTCATATGTTTTCGTTTATAGATATGTCGTGAATTCCAATATCATTTATAAATGTGTTACGTATTCTAACATCATAATATCAGAATTTGAACTGTGGCATCTGCCTTGCAAATTTCTGACATCACCATGACTCATCCACTTCCTGATAACGTTTGGAATCGTGGAACATGGAGCTTCTAATAATACTTGATTTATTGCTGATGCTGTTGTTGATAATGATGATTTATTGAGGGTGTTTTATGGATAATAATATGCTTATCACTAATATTTTCATTTTACCATTTACTCAAAGCAAGTCCTGCTCATTCTTTATTCGTGCCTTTATCATGTTCACCACACCATCACTTTATCCAATATTACCAGAGCAATTTGTCTTTACAATTTTAACATTATAGACATTGTTATCTCAAAGATCTTCTCAAAAGATACTGTCTTACTAAGATTATAATTTTCTGGTCATTAGAGTAGATATGTACAATATTTACATCTACACTATGTTTTAATTTGTTCATATTCTAATCATCAGGTGTCTTGTGCCTGGATATATATGGAGCTCCAAACTAGAAGGTGACTTCATCATCATCATCGTTTAACGTCCGCTTTCCATGCTAGCATGGGTTGGACGATTTGACTGAGGACTGGTGAAACCGGATGGCAACACCAGGCTCCAGTCCGATTTGGCAGAGTTTCTACAGCTGGATGCCCTTCCTAACGCCAACCACTCAGAGACTTAAAACTATTATTTCTAAACTGAAAGAAGTAATTAATGTTAATTTTTTTTTTTTGAAGATTATTATTTAACTGACTATATTGATTGCATCTTTACAACCTTTACACCTATTATATGTCTCAATCAGCTCAATATCTAATAACTGATTAGATATCAGACTGACTGAAACACAGTGTAGATGCAGTAAATATTGATAATAAATGCTAAAGATGAAACCACTATACTGGGAAATTACAATGATAATAACAACAAAGCTTTGACATTTAACTCTTTTATCTCTTGAACTGAACTGTTTATAAGGCTACAGATGAAGTCTTGCTTATACAAGGAAGCTAAATATACACTTTAATATATGTTGTTGTTTAGTTTCAGGTCAGTCCCATTTGAATAGGAGACCTACAATCAAAGGCATTTCAGTTGTGAATGTCTACTCCTTTTTGTTAAAGAACAGGATGTGATATAAAAGATTTGGTTACTATTTCTAGCTTGGTTACTATTCCTTTTTGTTAAAGAACAGGATGTGATATAAAAGATTTGGTTACTATTTCTAGCTTGACTTTAATGTATTTAATTTATGGCAGTTACTTATAATTAGGGAACACATTTCTATAAAAGGACATATCTACAAAGCAGACTTTTTAGTAGTTGGTCTGAAGTAAAAGCATTTAAAGTCTTCATGGGCTATATTAATTTAGATATAAAGTAAAATTAATGTGGTTAACTTTGGGTTTGGAAATATGAAATTACTGGGAGAGAGTGAACCTGTATAAGGAGGGTATTTGTAACAGAAAGGAAATCATGTTATAATCATCATGCCATCACCACCACCACCACCACAAGTATTATTCTTTTAACTTTTACTTGTTCAATCACTGGACAGCAGCCATGGTGGGGCACCACCTAGAGGGGTTTAGTTGAACAAATCAACACTACCACTAATTTTTTTAAAAGTTTGGTACTTATTCTACTGAGCTTCTAAGTTACAGGGATGTAAACAAACTAATACCAGGTGTTGTCAAGAGATGGTGGCAGATTGGTGGTGGTGGTAGGGAAACAAACACAAACACACACTAATGTTTTTTTCCTTACATTAGAACTTGGTCATAAATTTTAGAGTACAAGGTAAAGTTCACAGAATCAGTCCCTGTAATTGAATGATACTTATTTTATTAAAACCTGAACAGATAACAGATAATCTGAACAGATAACATGTCTTTCATGAGATCTGAACTCAGAAAGTGAAGAAATGAGAATGGTTATGAGGCTTGCATGTTAGATTACTTAACACATGGTCTTGATTTCAAGTCCTTCCTATAGCCATTGTGTTATATTCTTGTGATAAACAGGTAATATTCCTACTGTGTGTATGTATGTATGTATGTATATATATATATATATATATATATATATATATATATATATATATATATACACACACACACACACACACACACAACAAAAAGAAAAATTGTTTATGTAGTAGTATCTCGTATTATGGGAAGGCTTGTGTCTAAATGGGAAATTATCAAAATGATTATCACTAATTAAAGTATTATTACTGTCAATGCAAAGGCGGTGGTATGTAGAAAAGGTGGCGATAAACTCAGACACATAACATTATTTCGTGGCATTCAGATGCCACCTGAGACAACATTGGGTTTCCTTCCTTCGTTGTCAATAATTAACAGAAATAAAATTATGCCCATTCACTCGACTATACCCATTAAAACCTATAAATTTTAAGCTTTATTCAATTTCATAAATATACGTTCGCACACACATTTTAAGTAGCATTTTTGTGCCAGCCAATATGGAAACGTTTATATTCATTGACTTACACAATTATCCGACCGAGGAAAATTTTTGATGATAATAATAATAATAATAATAATAATAATAAATCAGGCGTGGCTGTGTGGTTAGAAGCTTGCTTCCCAACCACATGGTTCCGTGTTCAGTCCCACTGCGTGGTACCTTGGGCAAGTGTCTTCTACTGTAGCCTCGGGCCGACCAAAGCCTTGTGAGTGGATTTGGTAGACGGAAACTGAAAGAAACCCGTTATATGTGTCTGTGTTGGTCCCACCACCATCGCTTGACAACCGATGCTGGTGTGTTTATGCCACCGTAACTTAGCGGTTCGGCAAAATAGAAAGCTGCAATAAGTACCAGGCTTACAAAGAGCAAGTCCTGGGGTCGATTTGTATGACCAAAGGCGGTGCTCCGGCATGGCCGCAGTCAAATGGCTGAAACAAGTAAAAGAATAATGTTGATGACCTCCGCAAGTTCGTGCGTCATATAGCTAGCTAGAGACGATCGCCTCTCGGAGCTAATCAACAGTAGTATTCGTTCTATTTCTACAGACTGCCACGTTAGTTTGGCAATAAATATTAATATATTATATATATATGCTTTCACAATTATGAGTATGCATAAATTCCCTAAATCTAACTGCTGCCTATACGTATCATGTATATTATTCACACAATCATACCTAGGTGATAATTTTGATTCATGACCATGGGAAGAACCAGTGGTTTACAACTCTTCAAAACACGGGAGTATTGTAGCAGCTGATCGATAATTGAATTAAATGTTCATGTTGTAGTGAAAACGTAGATATACAGGAGAAAGAAAAACGAATTTTAATTGGAGAAAAAAAAAACAACTTTAAAACATAATACGTAGTATTTCAAGGAGCTAAAGAGGATTCAAATAAATTAACCGAAAAATAAAACTGTTCTATATTTTGCGAAATAGTAATTTGGTACAAGGAATTTTGTATGACAGCATCTCTGCTAATTAATTTTTAATTAACATACAAGAAGGTTATGTGACAAGGGAGGTAAACGAGGTGAGGTTAGGGGAGATAATCTAGCTATAAATACTGAATGAATAAGTTTGGAATATAGTGTGTGTGTGTGAGTGAGTGAGAGAGTGTCTGTGTGAGTGAGTGAGTGAGTGAGTGAGAGAGAGTGAAAGACGCCCGTGCACGCACGCACTTGTATGATGCAATAATAATATTAATGACTTTGATTGCGGAAAGTGACGAGAGGTTGATAATGGCTCTTACAGGTGCATTAACAATTTAACGTACAGTCACTCTGACGGCATATGGAAACCACGTCATTTTTGTGCTGTACATCCGTGCTGCAATTGAGTAAAGAAAGGGGAAGGCGGATCAAACACGCCCCTCACTCACTGGCTTAACACCATCGCCTGGCCCCTCGAGTGCCAGGTTGTGTGGTTTTGATACTGCTGTCATCATTAATGCGAGACAACCGATTTCCCGACCACAGCCACGTTTTAATTGCAATCACTGACTTACAGAAGTTCATGGACACATCAGCTGTATTATTTTAGCAGGCATGGAATGTCTGCGAAAATCATGCGCCCTGTTCCTTTCTTACCTTGTTGACAGGGGGAAAGGAAAAAACAAAATAAATAGAATAGCACAAAAGTAAAAAAAAACTATTTTACACACACGGCCTTTCTATAGGACACGGCTTGGAATTATGTAGTGTGTAAAATACCGTAGTTTCGTCGGATGTGGATGTTTCAAATATAGCAAATTACGATTCTGAATAAAAATAAATAAATAAATAAAAAGTGAGCTGAAGAGAGGAAGGGGCACTCATTTCCCTATTATTACTCTTTACTTGTTTCAGTCATTTGACTGCGGCCATGCTGGAGCACCGCCTTTAGTCGAGCACATCGACCCCAGGACTTATTCTTTTGTAAGCCAAGTACTTATTCTATCGGTCTCTTTTTGCCGAACCGCTAAGTTACGGGGACGTAAACACCAGCATCAGTTGTCAAACGATGTTTAGGGGACAAACACAGACACACAAACACATATATAAACATATACATACGACAGGCTTCTTTCAGTTTCCGTCTACCAAATCTACTCACAAGGTTTTGGTCGGCCCGAGGCTATAGTAGAAGACACTTGCTCAAGGTGCCACACAGTGGGACTGAACCCGGAACCATGTGGTTCGTAAGCAAGCTACTTACCACACAGCCACTCCTACGCCTATTATTATTATTATTATTATTATTTTTTTTTTTTGAAAATGTTTTCCGATTTAAAAAAGTTACACATGCTTGTGAAGAATCTCAGATGTTTAGAATATAATTCTGAAACAATTTTCTAAAGAAAGTAAAAAATTATGGAAATGAAAAGTTGGCAAAGAAATCTTTACCCATTAAAAAAAAAGATTTCTTTTCTACATAATTATAGCATGTGATGCGTAAAACACACAACTAAAAAGATTACAGTCTTTGGGGGCACTAGATAATTCCCGGTCTTAAATTATAGGAACACCTATTATATCTAACCCTGGCTGTGTGATTAAGTAGCTCTCTTCCTTCTCAACCATATGGTTTTGGGTTCAATCTCATTGTATGACACTTTAGGCAAGTACCTTTCCTGTCAGATTTGGTAGAAACTGAAAGAAATGTGTGTGTGCATGTGTGGACTGCAACCTGATGGTTGAAAGTGAGTATCACCATCATACATGTGGTGCTATTCATTTCCTGTCTTTTATGAAAATATGTCTTGTTGGAAACAGGTGTTGGTTGGTGACAGGAAAGGCCTCAAGCTATAGAAAAAGAGACACAAATTGAAGAATAAGTACTAGGGTTGATTTCTTCCATTATGTATGGGTGTATCTGTGTTTGCCACCCCACTATTTGACAATCGGTGTTGGTTTGTTTACATCCCTGTAACTTAGTGGTTTGGCAAAACAGACTTATAGATTAAGTACCAGACTTTAAAAAAATAAGTACTAGGGAATTTGTCCAACTAAATCCTTTAAATGGTGCCCAAGCATAGCTGTTGCAGCCGAATAACTGAAACAAGCAAGAGACAAAAAATATAATCTATTGAAGCCATGAGAAATCTGAAAGCTCTGTCAACAGTACCCTATTTAGAGGGAAATTTCTGTCGTGTTAACTATAGTACAAATATTTAAATAATGAAAGTAAGCACAACATGAAATACATTGATTGAAAATGAATAAATACAAAAAGCAGTGCACCTGGTACTGTTAAAAAAAAAATGTCAGATGTTATAATTGTGCTAGGCCAATAAAGAAACAAGTTTGCTTTGATAATTTGAGATTGTTTAATGGATGTTAAGAAAAGTCCTCTTCCATTAGATTGCACTTCATTAATGAAGGACTTCCTTCTAGTTTATTCTTCAAAGTTAATTGATTTTTACCCGCTGCCATCGTTACTGCAAGGAAGCTATGTACAACCCCAATGAAAAGGGTTCTTGTCATCCTGCGAACTGCATGGCAACCTCAATAGTGAGGGTGGCATGAAAAATGTACCCAGTTCATACTGTAAAAACCATGCCAAAGCAGTCGTTGGACACATTAAACTATTCAACCCATGCCAGTATGATACATAGACATTAAATGATGATGATGATGATAAAGGTTTCTCAAGTAACAACTGCCCTGCAAGCATAGTAATATCAGCTTCTAAAAGCAGAAACAACAGACAATGTTGTCAGTCAAACAACTGCCATATGTCACAAGGCATTAAAGCTGGCAGAATCATTAGCACACTGGCCAAAATACTTAGTGGCACTTTACCCTGATTTCAAATTCTGCTGCCATGGTTTGACTTTGTCTTTTATCCTTTCAAGGTCAATAGAATAAGTACCATGAGAGTCCATATTTGATTACTGAACCAGCAATCAAACTTCCCTCCAATCATAACCTATTGTCTTGAATAGAAAAAGAGAAAGGAAGTGCATTCATGGTTGGAATGCTATTAATCATAGATCTACGCAGTTAGGGCTGATCTGGAGCTAAAATACTACTACTACTTCTATTCAAGCTGAATATTAACTGTATGAATGTCAAGTCAACCTGTTTGTCTACAAAAAGTCAGCAGAGGTTTGGGGGTGTTGATAAAATCAACTTACCCTCTCCCTCAAAACAGCTGGTCTTGTGCCAAAATTTGAATCCAATATTTGGCCGGTTCTTTATGTCATCGGCTCAGGAAGAATGAAACCAAAATTGATCACATTGAAATTTGAACTCGGAATGTAAAGAGTTGGAATATTAAATGTAAAAAAAATGATAATTCCTCATCTAAGAAATTCAGGTAAAATATATATTCGTTTGTTTGATTATGTTCATGCTAGCATGGATTAGATGAATATAGTATTGAGGTGTTGTTTTACAGTCGGACGCACTTCCTGTCATTAACCCTCACCTGCTTGTCAAGTAAGGGATACTTTATTCCACAAACTGAAGACAGAAAGCCAGTAGACACACTAATTGACAGAATGTGAGTAATGTTACTGCCCTTAATCTGAGTAATTTTCAGATAAGCACAAATATAAACACACATATGTATGTGTGTGTAAACACACACCTTCATCCTAACTTTTAATATCTCCCTTGTATAAAACCCTATAATCTTAGAAAAAAGCAAAGAAGAAGGATATATTAGACAATGTAGTCCGAGGTACACTATGCCCCTTCCCCCACCCCTGCCACACACACACACACACACACATGGAATGCTTTTGATAATGCCTTTGATCAAAAGTTTGTCTACTTGGGGTTAAGGGACATCTTTTCAATGGTACCAGTGTCATTTAGTGTTTATATTTGGTTAGTCGCAAGAATAAGGACACACCCACAAACCTCTGCTGACTTTTCTAGACAAACAGGTTGGCTTGACATTCATGCAGTTTATATTCAGCTTGAATAGTAGTAGTAGTAGTAGTATTTTAGCTCCAGATCAGCCCTAACTGCGCAGATTTACGATCAATGGCATTCCAACCATGAATATCCTGTCTAATGCGCTTCCTTTCTCTTTTTCCATTCAAGACAGTAGGTTGTGATTGGAGGGAAGTTTGACTGCTATTTCTAGCTGGCCGGGTGATCAGATACAGACTCTCATGGTTCGCATAGCAGGTTAGTAATTAATGTCTAAGGGATTATGGGAGAGGCAGTGGTTTTGTCTTGGCAGGTTGCGGTACTCAGTATTGTGTAAAGAAACGATTGGACAGCGTTCAATATGCAGTCTAGGTTCAGCAGAACAGGAGAAAGGAGAGAGAGGGAAGGAGGGATTACAGAAGAAAGATAGGCGGGGGGGGGGGCGGTGTTACATAGTGTTGGTTACAAGTGTAGGTGAATAAATATAGTGTCAATTGGTTCAAAGAGAGACAAAGATCACTGTTGTGGTGGTGGAGTTAATAGCAGTGTTGGTAATATTAATTGAAGTGGTAGTAGTAAAAGTGGTGGTAGTTGTAGTAGTAGTGGCTGTGGAGGTGATAGTAGCAGTAATAGTAGTGGTGGTAAGTAATAGATAAACAGATAAGAAATTTTTTACATTGGCAGAAGGCCATTGAATTGACTCATTATTGAATTTCGTACATTACTGGTAACAAGATTTATAAGCTAAAGATAAACGCATCTATCTACATGCTTGCTTAATCTGCTAGAAACAGCAACCAGATCAGCCCCAAATCACATCTTGTTAACATAAAATGACAAGAGATACTCGAGACCAGGGGCTCTCAACCATTTTTTTTTTACTGTGGACCCCTTCGATTACTATTTTATTCTGATGGACCCCCCACCCCATAGCCATTCAATGTTTAATAACTAGTTTTATAGAAATTTTTTCAAAATTCCTATTTTGTTTTTTTTATACTCTTCTTTATGTTGGATATACAGATTTCACAAAGTGGGGATAGACACAACTATCTTCACATGACGTACTTCAAATTACTCCACTAAACACAATACTCCAATAAATACAAGCTCTCAACAATCTCAATGACTCCTACAACCTTCCCCTGTCTCAGCCAATACACTAATTTTTATATGAATCCGGCTAGTCCATTCTTCCAATTCCACAGGGGTATCAGTGACTCTTGTCACAACAGTTTTTCACACATTAACTTCATCATCATCATCATCGTTTAATGTCTGCTTTCCATGCTGGCATGGGTTGGATGATTTGACTGAGGACTCGCAAGCCAGGAGGCTGCACCAGGCTCTAATCTGATCTGGCAAGGTTTCTACAGCTGGATGCCCTTCCTAATGCCAACCACTCAGAGTGTAGTGGGTGGTTTTTACGTGCCACTGTCATGGGAGCCAGTCAGACAGCATTGGCATTAACCACGCTCAAATGGTGCTTTTTATGTGCCACTGGCATGGGAGCCAGTCAGGTGGCACTGGTATATCTAAAATGTTAGAGAAACAAACCTAGTTGTTGCGTGGACCCCGCAAAAATCTTTTATGGACCCCAGTTGAGAACCACTGCTCTAGACCAATGGTTTTCAACCAGGGTTTGTATGATCCTTGGGGGTCCATATAAAATTTTGTAGTTAGAATTTATCCACAATAAATCGCTTATACTTGTAACAATACACAAAATATTTTAACAATTTCTTTCATACATTTGTTAATAACACTTCATTATAAAACTACAAGATCTTTTAAAACATTGAATGGCTATGATGGTCCACCTGAGTAAAATAAGAATCAAAGGGGCCTACAGACAAAAAATGGTTGAGAAACACTGCTCTAAACAATGTAATCCTGAGTGTACAAAATGCAGATGGCTGTGGTTGAAAAGTCTGACCTAGAGCTAAACAACCAGACCGATATATTGTGGTTACTGTTGTATAGTACAAGGTTAGTCTCAATGTTGGTTCAGTACTTGACTGTACTACTGTCACATACATACTTGAGCCAAAAACATGAAATGTTGCAATTTTTAACCTCTCAAAGTCAATAGGAATGATTATTCCCCACTGATGGATATCTCTGATCTGGAAAGCACACAAAATACATGAACAAAATGAATCATCAGTTTACTCAAACCCAGTTTTCTCAACTACTTTTTTTTTATCTGTAGACCCCCATTGCCACTCGCAGTTTAAAAACTAGTTTTATAGATATTTCTTACAAATTTGACCAATATTTTGCTTTTCAAAATAGGTTGAACTATGTATAAAACATTAGAGAAAGAAACCCAAGCTGTTTCTTGCAATAAATACATCTAAAGCAAAATTAACATACTACTGTGGATACTATTTTGCTTGCATGGACCCCCATCAAAATCTTATATGGACTCTCCCACCCCAGGGGTTATATGAACTCTGGTTGAGAACCAGTGGTCTAACCTGTTGAAGTTTGGATTTAAAAGCTACATAGCTGTACTGTTGTGGCTTTTTTCATATTAAAATTTCAAGAAGTTACAAGCAATTAAGCCTAAGAAAAAACTTACAAGATAGTAAAAAAAAGTAGCTGTTTTGAGCAAAATGGCTATAAAAGGATATAAAAGAAATAGATAATAAAAAAACTACAAAAATATAAGGAGTATCATCTCAGCCAGTTAAGAAATCTGAAGTATTTTCATTACAGTTAAAACTTATAGGTTGAAAACCACAAGAAACTTAATGAAGGCTATTTTAAAAGGAATAAACTCAATTAGATACATAATGTTTCTTTTCAAGATTAAAACTATTGTTTGAACATAAAATCTAAGTGAATGTGACATGAAAGATTAAATACCTTCAATGAAGTAAAAATTATATTGGAAAAAGAAAATTTATATTGGAAAAAGATTGTAAAGTTTATACCTACAAAATTTCTTAAAGAAACATATGTATCTATAGAACAGGAAGGAATGTGGGTTAAATAAAAAAAATTCTTAATCCTTTCTACTATAGGTACAAGGCCTGAAATTGTGGGTGGGGGGACTCAATTACATTGACCCCGGTACCCAACTGGTACTTATTTTATTGATCTCGAAAGGATAAAAAGACAAAGTTGTCCTCAATGGAATTTGAACTTAGAACTTAAAGATAGAGTCTGCAGTGATAACAATTCAACCAGCTTGCTGCCTTAATCTAAACCTTAATATCTTGTTTTTAGAAACGGAATTCCATTTATCAGACCTTCCTTCATAGAAGCCCTTAAATCTGATTTGATAAGCGCCAGTGCAGAATGCAGTCAAACTAGTATTTGTGAAATTGGAAATTTTAACACATTAAATTACACTTTATATTTAATAAGAATTGGCACACTATCAATTCTAACTCCATTAACCCTTTAATTGCTTCCAACTCTTAACCCCAGGATTCTGATGCAAAAACTCAGTGAGAATGAAGAGAGGTTGGGCAGGTTTAGCAAGAAAGGGTAAAAAAAACATGTTCAAATTATTTCTCTCACTCTCTACATCTCATTCTCCAACAGCTTTAGCATTCCCATATCATAAAACACAAGCAGTAAAATCTATTAATTCCTCTCCAATGTTTTTTTCTTCAAATATAGTAAGGTCTTATGGTACTAAAATAGTTTATTATAAACATGACGAATTATTTTGCAAGTGAGAGGTGTTGACTGTCTCAATACTTAACACTCAGTTTGAGAAAAACAAAACAACAAAAATAAAACCCAATTGTTATTCCTTTAGTTAATCCAAACTTAATCATAAATTAATTAATTCTATAATTACTTGGATGACTGAAATACCTGAAGGAGTTTCAGTTAAAATACTTGGATACTTTCTGACTAATGGTTTCTTACTTAACATTTTTTCTTACCAACTTGCCTGAGAACCTTCCCCACCACTATCCATCTCTCTTCCCTTATACAAGTTATAAACTCACAGGAAACCAGCCGTAAACTTGTTCAAAATTGAAATAAAACTACAAGTGGAATAAATGAAAACATGCAATTTTTCAGCTGACAAAATTTCTATAATTTTTCTCTCCAGAAAATTAAGTTTTAAACACCAAGCTTAAGCCCTTCAATGATCATTTCCACTACAGGCACAAGGCCTGGAATTTTGAAAGATGGGGTTAGTCGATCACATTGAGCCCAGTACTTGATTGGTACTTAATTTATCAACCCTGAAAGGATAAAAGGCAAAGTTGACCTTCGCAGAATTTGAACTCAGAACATAAAGACAGACAAAATGCCACTAAGCATTCAATAATAAACTCATTCAAGAGCACTAAGATTAAGGTGCAATACTAAGGCTATCATCATCATCATCATCATCACCATCTTATGCCTGTTTTCCATGCTGGCATGGGTTGGACAGTAAGGTGTTCATATCTAAACAAGAACATTGATTGAAATT
The DNA here is from genome assembly GCF_001194135.2 of Octopus bimaculoides. Classification (NCBI taxonomy): domain Eukaryota; kingdom Metazoa; phylum Mollusca; class Cephalopoda; order Octopoda; family Octopodidae; genus Octopus; species Octopus bimaculoides. The sequence goes on along the minus strand of NC_068984.1, from coordinate 122,711,303 downwards.
TTATCATTATACATATGCTGTAAGGCAGTGAAGCTGGCAGACTCAGAGCATTGGAAAAGAGACTTTGTGGTATTTGTTCCAACTCTTTACATTCTGAGTTCAAATCCCACCAAGGTCAGCTTTGCCTTTCATCCTTTCAGAGTTGATACCGGGGTCGATGGTATCAACTAAGCCCCTCTCTTCAAAATTGTTAGCCTCAAGCTTGAATCAGAAAGTCATTACCAGTAATGATAATCCACTTCTAAACACTGACTTAATATACTAATAAACAAATCAATCCAACAACAGTTCCTTTATGTGGTCACTCAACCTACTAAAAATAGCAGCCAAATCTCCATCAATTCACACCATGTCATCTTCAAAAGTAAAGCACAGACTGGATAAAGCAGTACTACATATTTCTTGTATGAATAAAACAAGGGGGGCAGTTGCTGCTGCCATGTCTTTGCTCAGAGATTTTACTATAACAGGTATGAGATGTTTAGGTGCAGTTCTTTTGGCACCCTTTATTTAGTGTCACTGACTGATTTGACAGCAGACATTTTAACATCTCTCTTGTGCTCTACACACTGTTTACATGTGAGCATCTAGTTTTGTTTGTATTCTTTTATTCTTTTACTTGTTTCAGTCATTTGACTGTGACCAAGCTGGAGCACTGCCTTGAAGGGTTTCAGTTGAAGAAATTGATCCAAGGACTTAGTACTTATTCTATTAGTCTCTTACCAAATCGTTAATTAAGTTACGGGGATGTAAACACACTAACATCGGTTGTCAAACGATGGGAAGAGGGGGTAAACACACACACACACACACACACGACAGGCTTCTTTCAGTTTCTGTCCACCAAATCCACTCACAAGGCTTTGGCCGGCCTGAGGCTATAGTAGAAGATATTTGCCTAAGGTGCCATATAGTGGGACTGAACCCAGGACAATGTAGTCGAGAAGCAAGCTTTTTACCACACAACCATGCCTGTATTCTTCCTCTCTCTCTTCCTCAATCTGTTTGTATATCTATCTCCCTGCATGCATTTGTGTGTGTGTGTGCACGTGTGTGTTCGCGTGCGTGCTTGTGTTTCTCTCCAGCACCAAAATGTGCTGCCACCAAAACAGGTTAAATGTCCAGTCAGCCATGTCAAATCACCAGTGTCCAAACAGCCATTCCCAATCTTTTCATTCTATGTCATCAGCAAGAATCTCAGAAATCCAGGAGGGAATAACTGATGATACCAACCATAGTATTTGGCTGATTCTTATTTTATCAACCCTGGAAGAACAAAAGGCAAAGTGGGAATTTGAACACAGATTCTGTCCTAGACGGCTTCTAACATTAAGCATGAAGGACAAAAGCATTAGAGGCACATAAAGTTAATAGGCTTAATTCTTCACCTACTTTAAAACTGCCACCTAGCTGATGGGTAATTGATTAAAGTGACCCCAGTATATTACCGTTACTTATTTCACTTAATCTCCCACCTGCCAGAGGCAAAGTCGACACCTGTAGGATAGAAACTCAGAATGCATAATTGTTGGGCTGAATAATCATCGTTTAACGTCCGCTTTCCATGCTAGCATGGGTTGGACGATTTGACTGAGGACTGGTGAAACCGGATGGCAACACCAGGCTCCAATCTAATTTGGCAGAGTTTCTACAGCTGGATGCCCTTCCTAAAGCCAACCACTCAGAGAGTGTAGTGGGTTCTTTTACGTGTCACCCGCACGAGGGCCAGTCAGGCGGTACTGGCGGCACAAGTCCAGCAATTTCAGGGGAGTGGGGTAAGGTGATTACATCAATCCCAGAGTTCAACTGGTACTTATTTTATCGATGCCGAAAGGCTAAGTCAATCTCAGCAGAATTTGAACTCAGAACATAAAAATGGCTGAAAAGCTACTAAGCATTTTGCCTGGTGTGCTAATGGTCCTTCCAGCTCACTGCTTTTTATTGGACTGACTATTGCCAAGAATTTAATACAACACTTCTGTTTGGCATTCTATGCTCAAAAATTCAAACCCCATAGTTTTCAACTTTACTTTTTACCATTCAAGGGTTGATAACATACAGTATCAGTCAAATACTGCATGTAATCAGTCTAACTTTCTGTATTCTCCACCCCAAATTGGTAGCTTTGTGGCTATATAAGAAATAATTATTACCATTATTAATAGCAGTCAGTCAGTAGAATTTGTAGGATGGCAGACAAAATGCTTTAACCCTTTAACCGTGAAATTAAATTTCATGGTTGTTTCAGTAATGATGTTAAATATATACCAAAAAAATAGAACTGGTATTTTCTACAAGTCATGTTGCTTCAATAAACTATCTGAAGGAAAATTAGTTTCAAGCATGACATTCAACTAAGGGTAGATTGGTATATAAAAAACTGCTTTCTGCAGTTAACAGTTATGAAATTTTAAGTGGATATATCTGACTTTTGCAGTGAAAAGTTAAACCTAAGTTATGACCAACACTACACTGTGAGATAACCAATATAAAACTGTGATGTGACCAACAATAAGATATTTCATGGACTTTTTAAAGATGCAACATGACCAACATAGCTATGGCAGATTACTTAAATATTTAAATGTGAAATTAAACTTCATGGTTATTCCACTAACAATGTTAAATATATACAAAAGAAAAAAATGGAATTCGTATTTTCTGAAAGTAATGTTGCCTCATTAAACCTGACATATCTCAACAAGAAATAGTTTCAAGCATGACATTCCTCAACAAAAGATGGATTGGTAAATAAAACTGCTTTCCATAGTTAAGGCTAATGAAATTTTGAGGGCACAAATTTGATTTTCATGGTAGAAGGGGTTAACCGTTCTGATACCAACCTGCCTCAGACTACCTTTGATTCCATGATACAATTTTCCTGTTTTAAAGTTATCTAAATTTCATATTAATTTATGTTCCAAACACCAGCTTAACAATGACAATGTCACTTTATTAAATTCTACATTATTTTCAAAATTAATTGAAACATAGGCAAACAGATGGGTTGAGGTAAATTATTATCTATCTTTTATATTCTCAGTTCAAATCTTCCAGAGTTTGTCTTTCATCCATCAAAGATTGGTGAAAATACAAGTCAAGTTTTGAGATTCATTAAAATTGACTTCAGCCTTTCTACCAATACTTTTGGCCAAGTGCATATCTCAGAAATTGAGATATCCAAGGACCAGGTGATGTGTTAAACTAGGTAATGGGTTAAATCTACCACTCAACAACTCAGAACACAAAGCATCTGAACATATACTACAAATTATCATCTCTGACATGCTAACAATTCTGCAAATCCAACACTCTAAACTGGTACTTAATTTTATCAACCCACAAAAGGATAAATGGCAAAGCTGATCTCAGCAGGATTTGGACTGAGAAGTGAACAGAGCCAAAGTAAACAGCACAAAGCATTTGTACTATGCTCTAATGACATTGTTGATTTGCTGCCCATTGTTATTGTGTAGCCTCAGGTAAGAGCTGACCTAGTAGACATGCTCAAAAAGGATTCTAACTATAACCATTCCACTGTATTTTCAAACATAGTGTATCAAGGACTACATCATCTAGTGACTTCCTCTTATTAAAATGATAGGGTGCGATTTGAGTGAGACTGGACTGCTACTTTAGATAGACAGAATGATCATGTAGATTATCCTTCGTTGGCTTGTTATTCCTCTATTTGCCACAAGGACAACAAAAAGATAAACATTTCAATACAGTGCTGGTATTTTCTGCAAGTCATGTTGCCTCAATAAACTATCTCAAGGAAAACCAGAGAAAGGAAGCTAAGAGAATGTGACAAAGATGCGTGATATACATCTCTCTCTCTCTTTCTCTCTCTAGATACACACACAAACAGAGATTCAGGCATGGCTATATGATAAGAAGTTTGCTTCCCAACCACATAGTTCCGAGTTTAGTCCTACTATGTGGCACCTTGTGCAAGTGTCTTCTACTATAGGCTTGGGCCAACCAAAGCTTTGTGAGTGGATCTGATGCATGGAATCTGAAAGAAGCTCATCACACACACACCCATACGTGTGTGTGTGTTTGTCCCCCACCACAACTGAACAACCGGTGTTGGTTTGTTTACATCCACACTTTGGCAAAAGAGACTGAAGACTTAAAAAAAAGTACTGGGGTTGAAATTAGTTCAACAAAAGATTTGGGGTTGTGCCCCAGCATGGCCACAGTCTAATCACTGAAACAAGTAAAAAGATATATATATATAATAATAATAATAATAATAATAATAATAATAATAATAATAATAAGGCTCCCACTCGTTCAATAAAGTGAAGGGGACAACCACTCATATGTCAAAATACTTCAAATCCCTAAATATCCCTTGCTTTCTTTCTCCACATTCTCTACACCCCTTCATGCTGATGAATACTTAAGGATAAAGCCATTACCTGTATCAAGACAACTGCTTCAGTTACCTTTCATATAATTTATCAAGGGGCAAAAATTTTAATGATGATTTCTTACATGAAACACAAGGGTTATTGTGTGTGTGTGTGTGTGTGTGTGTGTGTTCTTTTATTTGTTTCAGTCACTTGACTGCAGCCATGCTGGAACACTGCCTTTAGTCAAGCAAATCAACCCCCAGAGCGTATTCTTTGTAAGCCTAGTACTTATTCTATCAGTCTTTTTTGCCGAACCACTAAGTTACAGAGACGTAAACACACCAGCATCGGTTGTCAAGTGATGTGGGGGGGGGGCACAAACACAGACACACAGACATATATATATATATATATATATATATTATATATTCGACAGGCTTCTTTCAGTTTCTGTCTATGAAACCACTCGCATGGCTTTGGTCGGCCTGAGGCTATAGTAGTAGACACTTGCCCATGGTGCCACGCAGTGGGACTGAACTCGGAACCATGTAGTTGATAAGCAAGCTACTTGCCACACACCCACTCCGGTGCCTATGTGTATGTGTGTGTGTGTGTGTGTGTGTGTGTGCGCGCTAAATAAAGTGAAGAGATTGCGTTCAATCTATGTCAAAATGAGTATGTACACAATATGTGTATTAGTGTATGTTTGTAAGTATATATACACACACAGAACACAAACAACACACATACACACACACTGGTGTGTATTACCCACCTACGTGTATGCTTTATGTTGACTGTGTTGATATGCATATATGTGAGAGCTGATAAAAATGTTGCACGCTATGCGTCAGCATGCATGGGTTATGTGTGTGTGTACACAAGCAAAAGTAATATGTGTGTGTATGTGTGTGTATATATATATATACATATGAACTATAATAAAAGTAGAGTATGTTTCTTTACCTTCATGTAGAAGTTAAGATAATCTGCAGTGCCACCTTACATGTAAAAGTTTCCTAGCTGAACTGGCGAGAGAAAGTGGTCTACTGGAGTGGAA
>NC_068984.1:122695277-122705848 GCF_001194135.2 Octopus bimaculoides | reverse complement strand
GACTACAGGAAAGTGGTGAGAGACAGATAAGGAGGGGAAGAGGAGAGGGAGAGAGAGACAGAGAGACAGAGAAACAAAGTTTCACAGCAGAGGTTAGAGAGGAAAAGTTAAAGATAAGAGCAGTGGAGAAGAGGGAGGGGTGAATTGAGAGAATGATCTCAAGGAGAGGGTGAAAGGGAGAGTAAATGTGATCAGAGAGAAGAAGTAAAAAGAAAAGAACAAATGGTGGATTGGGTGGAGAGAGAAAGACAGAGAGAGAGAGGGGAGGGAGAGAGGGGGGAGAGAACAGCTTGTGATAGAGAACTAATGACTGTCATATAAACTTTATACACACATATCTATCTATCTACCTACCTACCTACCTACCTACCTATCTACATACAGACACACAGAAGCACACATACTCAGAAAGTAATAGTGATCAAGTGTCATGGTGTCCATGAATTAATCATCACATAGGTATGTCCATTGGCAGGACCACCATCATCTCCTCTCCAACCCTGCCACCACCATCTCCACTCCCACCCCCATCTTCTAACCCCCCCCCCTCACCTCTACCATAAACAGATATTGACAAACCATGCCCGGCATGATCCGGTATAAATAGACCTGTCCTCTCTCTCCATACATAGTTATTAGAAACCATACTCTCTGCTTACCCCTTCCAAAACAGACACACAGCACCCTCTCTGAATAATATTAACATCTGACCTGTGGAATTTTCAGCCCATGTGGGAAGTTAGAAGCAACAGACATTGATCACAACTGGTTATTTCACAGCTCGTTGACAGAGATTACACACATGCACACACACACACATCGTGCCAAGTGAAGAAGTTCGCTTGGCAACCCTGTGGTTTCTAGTCCAGCCCTATTCAGTGGTACCTTGGGCAAGTATCTTTGACTATAGTCCCAGGCCAACCAATGCTTTGTGAGCGAAGCTGGAAGACGGAAACTCTGAGCAGGCCCAGTGTGTGTGTGTGTGTGTGTGTGTGCAATTACGCACATGTCATTGCATTTGTACCCCCATCTGCAATCACCACTGCTTAACAAGTGGTGTTTGTTTATGCCTGAAACTTAGTGGTTCAGCAAAAAAGACAGATAGAAGCACCAAACTTAATAAGTATTGGGGTTGATTTATTTGACTAAACCAGTGGTTCTCAACTGGGATCCAAATGACCCCCAAGGATCCATATAAAATTTTCGGGGATCAACACAACAAAATAGTAAATTGGGGATCCACTATAGCATTTTAAGGGTTCCTGAAAAAGCACCCACTACACTCTCGGAGTGGTAGGCATTAGGAAGGGCATCCAGTTGTAGAAACTTTGCCAGATCAGATTGGAACCTGGTGCAGCTGCTGGCTCTCCAGACCTGTCAAACCGTCCAACTCATGCCAGCATGGAAAATGGACATTTATCTATGATGATGATGATGATGATATGGCTTGCAGCTTAGCAAGATAGCAGTGACCAGGTAAGCTTACTCAGCATTGAGCAACAGTAAATAAAAATGCATGGGTTGTCTATAAATCTTTTCTTTGGTCTTTTCTGTGTGTCTATAAATATTTACTCATACCATGAGATGTTTGAAACTTCCATAAGAAGTTCCTTCTTCATAGTTCAGGTTTTGGTTACAGGTTCCACAACAAAATCTTTATTAGTTTTATAAAGGGATTCCAACAGAATGTTTTGTTTATGGGTCCTCATAACCATTAATCTCAGTGTGTGTGTGTGTGTGAGAGAGAGAGAGAGAAATGGCTAAAGAGAAGCCATGAAAATTAATAGATGTTACTGCCATGAATTTGACAAAGTAAATCCATTAAAAGATCCAATATTCACTGGTGATCCCAGGTAAGTTAACAGCATTAACTATATGTATCATATTCATTCTCCTCTTAGTCTCATCTGAGAGAGATCCTAAACAGTAGGAATAATACCCTTCTTTGTATATACCAACAACAACAACAATTAAATACAAAAAGAAGTATCACTCACACAATAACAGATGTTAATCATAAGTCAGACAAACCCAATGCAGATTGTATTAAAGGAAGTTCCTCACACTAAAAAAAGTTAGCCCTTTTAGCACCAACCTGCCTAAGACTACCCCAAGTTCTATAATACAAATTCCTTATTTTAAAGCGATCTAAATTAAAAACCTTCCATCAAAATTCCATATTTATGTGCTGACCACAATAATGTCAGTTATTTCAATAGATTTTTCATTGTTTTCAAAATTAATTGAAACAAAAGCAGTATATTTCAGCAGAACAGTAATCAAACTGAGTACATAAGCAATGTGAGGTTGATCAAACTAAAAACAAAGTACAATAATGGTTAATAGTTACACATACAATAGACTTCTGCAGACTTTCACCTACCAAATCCCACTTACAAAGTATTGGTCAGCCTAGGGCTATGTATGATAGGTTTTGAGCAGTGGGATCAAGCCCAGAACCACATGGTTGCAAAGCAAACTTCCTGATCACTGAGTCATGCTTGTGTCCAACAGGTGTAATATAGACAATGAATGACAAAACATTTGGGAAGTCAACTGTGTGCAGCTGATACATAAATATTTAATAGATACATTTGATATATAATAGGTATACACATATTGTGCAACTTATATACACATCTAATTTGATTGGCTAACTTTGTGCAATAGATGTACACAACATGTTCTAACTAGGAAAACTGAACAACTAAAGTACAGCTGTTGTATTTGAACTTCAATCCTTACAACTGAGATTTCAACAATTAGCCTTATATCAGGATATGGTATTCACTGAGGTATGACTGACACTATAAAATTACCTTTCCCTAGAAGTAATTTACTGTCAGTAACAGGAAGGCGATTGTAAGTCGACCAATGAAGTCTTTTCAGACATATTGAATTCAGTTCTTGCTTAAGTTGACTTAGTTTTCCATCTGTCTATAACTGAGAAAAAAAAAAAAAAAAGCCCCAATGAGATTGATATAATCAACTTATAAACTTTAACAAAATTTATATTCTTGTATCAATGTTAGAAATATTTTGTTGTATATATTCTGGCTCATTATATTATGGTGGAGGCGCAATGGCCCAGTGGTTAGGGCAGCTGACTCGTGGTCGTAGGATCGCGCTTTCGATTCCCAGACCGGGCGTTGTTAGTGTTTATTGAGCGAAAACACCTAAAGTTCCACAAGGCCCCGGCAGAGGGTAGTGGCGAACCCTGCTGTACTCTTTCACCACAACTTTCTCTCACTCTTTCTTCTTGTTTCTGTTGTGCTTGTATTTCAAAGGGTCAACCTTGTCACACTGTGTCACGCTGAATATTCCCGAGAACTACGTTAAGGGTACACGTGTCTGTGGAGCGCTCAACCACTTGCACGTTAATTTCACGAGCAGGCTGTTCCGTTGATCGGATCAACTGGAACCCTCGACGTCGTAAGCGACGGAGTGTCAACAAAACAACAATAACCTTCGTTGCGTGCCTCTTTTTTTTTTCCCCCCATGTTAATGCGTGTGTGAAAAGAGGTAGAATGGATTCTCACATTAGTGAGGATAATGCAGTTGACCGCCGGTCTGAACTTCTGAAAGTTAGTATCTACAAGGAAGACTTGGCAGAGGTGAATATTACAACGACCCTGAATTTCTAATGTTATAATCGCTTCAACCACCATCATCACAAAAATAAGAACGATGAAAGCAACGACAGAATAAGGACGATGACAACAGGAGCAAGAACGACAAGTCTAACTTAACCAATCATTCAACAAACGGCAAGTTATCTCCCTTACATCTTAAATCAGAATTTCCTTCGCTTCATTTCTCTCTCTCTCTCTCTCTCTCTCTCTCTCTCTCTCTCTAAGACGCTATAATTGCTGTCACTGGGTCTGAATCCACGACCTTATGAGTGAAACATCAATAGTCTAAACATTTTGAAAAACCTTGGAATATTGTATTTAAAATATAATGTATATGGGAAGAGATCTGAGTAAAATGTTATCCGTATCCAGCAATTTACTGATTACAGTCACATTACATCATCTTACCCATATATATGCATCTAATACCTTACGCTGCTTACAGTCACACTTCTTCATGATACCAAACATTTTTTTTTTCTCTTTCTTTCACTTTATATTTTCACCGCTTATTAAGTATACACATCTCCTCCTTGTCAGCTATCTGTTTCTTTGAAAGAAGCGTCGCATCACCGAACACAAGGACATTCTATTTGTTTGTAGCCACATAACGTAAAACAACAAAATCTATAAATACATCCCGGGTCTTCTTTTCATTGACGTTAGACATCGCAGCGTTGCAGGTGAAGCGTGTCGGCTGTTTCGACCGAGCAAAAGTCTGTTTAAATCAACTACAGTGTTGTTATTCACCTTTCAAGATTGATAAAATGAAGTACTAGTCAAGTACAGGGGTCGATGGGACCGATTTACACCTTTCCCTCGAAATTACTGGCGTTGTGTCTAAATCAGAGAACGGCGAGCTGGCAGGATCGTTAAAGCGTCTGACAAAATACCTTTGTATACTTTTACCGACTCTTTACGCTCCGAGTTCAATTCCCGCTGGGGTCAACTTTGCCCTTCATCCCTCCGGGGGTCGATAAAACGAAGTACCAGAGTTCATTGTATCGACTTACATTTTTTTCTCAAAACTGTTAGCCTTGTGTTTGTTGTTTGCTGGACGTTGCTATCACGCTAGCCTTGTTCTTAAATCAGAGTGCATTGATGTTTTTCTTTTTTTTTTTTTCTCAATCATTTACTTTGGTACTCGAGGCTTGGTCTCCGTGCTATCCGTCCTCTACAAAAGCTATGTTCGCATCACATCACAACACTCATACAGAACTACTTCACCTCAGCTGGCCATGCTCTCTTTAACATCATACCAAGACACATAAGAAAAAGATCCCCTAATATTTAAACGGCTCCTGGACGATTATCTCTAACGAATTCCAGATAAACCACCTACCTCCGGATATATCTCTGCAAATAATAGCTCTCTACTCGAATGGGCTATGGATACCCAAAGAATGACTCATATGTCTTTTAAATATCTTTACCGGGTGGTGCTATTAAGTTAGATATGGTTTGGGCCAATGCTGGCCAAAACTTATCTAAGTAAATATGGGAGAGGTGAGAGCAGGAAGTATTAGATTAAAAACAGCCTTTCGCCCATAGATGCTATTCATGTTTGAATTTTATATAGTAACTTCTCCCTCTCTCACACACACGATACACTACTCACGTAAAGGGATCTCTGTCGATTTCGACGATGACTATTCAGTTTAACCAACCGAAACCACCCGATCACTGCATTAACGTGTGCGTGGAAGAACATTCCACAGATACGTGTAACCTTAAAGTAATTGTCATGCTGAATCAGCGTGATACAGTGCGTGAAGGTTTGACATTCAAAATACGGGTACAGCCTATCTAACGGATTTTGGGTCAACTGAAAGCCATGGTAAAAGGTACTTGGCCAAGATGCCACGCAGTGGGATCGAACCTGGGACTTCGTGAACGCAAAGCGAATTTCTTGACAATTCGATCATGCTGTTATCGAATATACTTACGGAAGTGAAAAGCAAGCACGAACTCACGTATTTTGGTGTGTTTGTGTGTGAGAGAGAGAGAGAGTGAGAGAGAGAGAGGGAAGGGAGAGAGAGAGGGAAGGGAGAGAGAGGGGGAAGAGAGAGAGGGGGAGGAAGAGAGAAAGAGAAAGAGAATGTCCCAGCACGATCACATACAACTAACTAGAATAGCAGAAAGGAGGGAAAAGGAAAGAGATAAGATAGATAGATAGACAGACAGACAGACATACAGATAGACGCATGCAGGCAGAGTAGTGAGACCTGCATATCAATATAACGAGGGCACAAACGCAAGTGTAGTCAGTGACCTTTATCTCACCAACCGTCTCTTTTCCACCCGTTCAGTATGAAACTTACGAAATGAAAGTAAATGAAATTATTAACTCGTACCACCATATAAGGAAATGCCACTGGCAAATATCAGACCCGCCCATACACCGAACGGCCATACATCACAAAATTACAAAGGAGAGGCGATCGGATTATGATTACGTGACGTTCATGCATTCACTAATGGGTTGTAGTGACCCAAGTTTGGTAGGAAAGTAAATTATGAAAAACTTAACAGCTTTTATTAAAATGCTTCGCGAATATTTTTGTTCTGAGTTCAAATACTGTTAGACCGTCAACTTTTTTTTTATTTTTTAATCTTTCCAGGGTCAGTATAGAAGACTACATCTTCACATCGTCCTCTCAGAATAATGGCCTTTTGCCTGTCTAAAAGACCACTATTACGGGTCAAAAGACAAGCCAAACTATTTTTGGTACTACTTTAATACAGAGGTCCCGACGCATCTACCTAACCCTAACGAGTGTGCACTGTAAAAACCTAACGTTACGTAGATGCATCGGGACCTCTGTATTTAAGTAGTGCCCTATTTTTTTTTACCTGTGAACCCTTTTGATTCCTATTCTATTCTACTGGACCTCCTCAGCTATTCGATGTTAAAAAAAAAGTCCTAGTATATTTTCATAATTAGATATTACTAGGAATTGTGTAAGAAATTAAAATATTTTGTTGTGTCTGGGGTGAGTCATTTTCTTTTAGCGCCTTATTATTTAACACACTCATCGGTTCGATTTCCACTCATTCATTATTATTTTCTCTAAAATTTTCATTGCGTCTTGCAACCTTTTCAGTAGTCGTTGACTGTCCGTTGTTGCAGCTCTGATAACGGACAGGATCAACGACTATTGAAAAGTTTGCAAGACGCAACGAAAATTTTAGGGAAAAAAAAAAAATGGAAATCGAACCGAAGAGTGTGTTGAAATAATAAGGCACTAAAAAAGAATGACTCTTCCCAAACACAATAAAATATGCTTCTCCACACGAATTCACATAAAGAATCTTGCAAACCAAATACAAAAATGGAATAAAATATTGTGAGTATTGTAAAAATATAACCAATTTAACAACAAAATCTTATATGGGCCCCGAAAGGTCATAGAGACCTCGGTTCTAAGCAGTCACTTGACCCGCTACTACAAATAAAATTGCAGTTGACTCTTCCTCAAATCACACCATAACGTTTTTTTTTTTGTTTTTTTTTTAAAGAAAAACAATGTCGCAATGTGGCATGCTGATGGTCTCCTTGATGAAGCGTAACTTCGGGCTAAAAATGAACAGCCAAAAGATATTTAGTCAGGCGTGGTTTACTGTTTCTTCCACATTCGCTGCCTAACATTAAATTTCATAACTCCAAATACTGTGGTTGAATGGTGTTGTCGAGAGTAAAAAAATAAAATAAAATAATAAAAAATTGACCCGGTTTTAATTCCCGACTGGAGTCCTATCATTTTCATTAGTAAAGGCTCTTAGAAGATATACATAACTCACAAAATTCTCCAGTTTCTCGTTTCATGTCAAGTTAATAAGGAATTTTATCAATTCCAGGGTAAGAGAAAATCAAGCCCCTATAGGCACAAATCAAAACCAAAGAGTTAACAATTTAGTGTAAAGCACGAAAATTTACTCTTTATAATTCTAAGTTCGCACACACTCCTAAATATATACACACATAAAGTTTATTTACATCTCAGCACAAATTATATAACAGCGCTCGTTTGTGGTTGAAATTAACACACTACACTGTCTTTCATCTCAGCTATCACCAAAGAATAATTCGCAACCATTTTGTTTGTATTTCTTTCGCCCCCATTCCACTGTGGAATGAAATTAAGAGACTAATTTAGTAGAGCAGCTCTCGTGACCTTTTTCAACACCTCCTACGAGGAAAGAAGACAGTCATCTGCAGGCTGGAAACCTGGTTCGAATACTAGCAACAGAGTGGAGTCTGCCAAAGACATCCATGGGTCAGGCGGTGAGGTTAAACCTGGTGGAAGATTGAGTCTAACATCCCTTCGACGGGTTTCCATACAGTTTCCGCCTTGTAAAATTCACATTGTGAGGCCTTTGGTCGATCCCAGGTCCAAGATACTGCATAATGATGTCGAACCCCAAACCTACAAAGTTACGAAATAAAATTGTAAACCAGACAACCACGACTCTGACCATAATTGCTCTAACTGGAAGATCTACAAAATGAAAATTTGGCTGATCTTGTAGAATTTAGCAGAGTATAATTGTATGGTAGGAGGAGGAGGAATGGAGTTGAATGGACTTCGTATTTGGGTGTGGCAATAACAACAATAACAAAACAAAGAGATCCTAATTGAAGAATTTCGAAGACCAAAACAAAATGTCAGAAAATTAACGCAGGATGGCAATAGGCGTAGGAGAAAACTTCGGTAATCATGCTTTCTGTATATCAAGAACTAGCATGCGTCATTTGAAAATGTTCCAGTCATGTCGATATTCAAATTAATTACTCTACTCTCCCTCCCAATATCAAAATGAGAGCCAACGAGGGTGCTTTAGGCGGTCATACTTTTGTTGATTTATGCCGGACACGAGGACAAATGCATTACTTGTCCAATTACTTGTAGGATTTGTGAGGCATTGCCCAATCATTGCTCTTCCACGTAGCTGCTGGAATTCACATTCTCATCCACCACTGAAAAGCAAGCGGCACTAAGAAGAGTTCGGGATCCTTAACCGTAGATCCTTGCTAGAGGACAGATGTACTACATAACTAAATACTTGTAGCATTTGTGAGGCACTGTTCAATCATTGCTCTTCACAAAGTAATACAGTAGCTGTTGGAGTTTACATTCTCATCCACCATTAAAAAGCAAGTAGCACTATGTACATTTGTTCTAGATTCTTAACCATAGTGCCTTACAAGAAGAAGCCGAGAGACACCAATATCGGTTAATTAATTCGACTCCAGTATGTGACTAGTACTCCGTTTTATCTACTCTGGAAGAATGAAAGGTTAAAGTTAACCTCAGTGGGATTTCAATTACAAACGTAGAGTCGAGAATGAACGCCATAAAATATTCTGAACGACGGTCTTGTAATTCTGACCCCACCACACATACACAATGTTACCTGCTGAAATTCAGCAGCCAAATTTCTCATAAATCACATTCCACATTGAACAATGCAGCTTTCGATACAATGACTGAAAAACAAAAGGTGGGTTAATCAAACTCTACTGGACCAAGGCTCGACCGCGAATTTTTTTCCTCACGAGAGTTCCAGACCTCAGGAATGAACTCGTTTGCATACAGCCAATCAGAGCTCACCTTGACCTTGTTGTCAAGTTAACAGATTTACATTTGTAACGATCTCTTCAAAACCAATTGGATACTCGGCAAAATTTTGATACACGCGGTTGCACATCAAAATGAAGTGCTGCGGATGGAAGTGACCCAATAGTCAATGGGCTAAACAAAGCTTTTCTTACTTTAAAACAAAGTTATGTTCAAGACAAAGAATTCCTTGGGGGACGAGTGAAAAAATTCACCAAGCAAATTCTGGAACAGATACTGCGTTAGCTTCCGCGCTTCACTGCTTTGGTCGGTACACTGGTGTGTCACATTCTCATGGCAAGAAAAAATGATAAACAATGTTTTAGTCGTTTCCTCAAGCTACAGAGCTATACGTGCTGCTTCACCTCTCCACATTAAAATGTTAATCTTCCGCCAATCTAATATAATTTGTGAAAGGATTAATTGAAGTGTATAGTATCTTACTTCCCATTTGATAGTAGCAAAACAAGAACAGGTCCTACACCCAGGGCCGTCGCTAAGCCCCTGCAACCCCTGCGGTCGCCGGGGACCTCCGAAGTTGAGGGTCACCATGTTAAGATCAAAGTACGTAGATGAGTCATCTATTTACTTTTGTTAAGATGTTAAACAAGAATTAACCTATGTTAACTGAAAATTTCAAGAAATAAAATGGTAATACATGGTACCTGCAAAAGTTCTTGCAAAAATATTACATTGTACTACGAACGTGTACCAGACTTTGTGGATTGTTTACGATATCCATTGAACACGAACTTAGCTCTCAGCTTGGTTATTCTGAACTGATCGAAGATTTCGCGAAGCGTAAAGTGCAGCGTGTTTGTTTTTGAAAGTTGTCTGGATCATAAAAGTGCTCTTTTATTCATATCTGGAAGTTTTACTGAAATTTGTAAGAGACCTAAATAAATTTAACTTGTACTTTTAAAGATGTTCTTTAGGAAAATGTGAAATATTGAACTTCAGATAGAATAATGTAAAATATAGCTATGAATAAAAGGTGTATAGATTATGAATTTTGATTGAAGGAATGGGGGTCTCGAAACAAAAAGTTGCAGGGGTCCTAGTCACGCGACGGAGCTGTCAGTCAAAAATGAATCGTCTAATCAGCGATGAGAAAGACACATTCAGCTGTCAACAGAAATTTTAAAAATCCCTCCAATTATTCATGTAAATAGCCTAATTCGATCGCATTGCGTGGACGTTGTCGGCTAACGCTTTACAACAGTGGGTCGATCAGTACTTTGAAAGTGAAATTGGTAGACAGAAGTTGAAGAAGCCTATCGCATGCTGTGTGTGTATGTGAGAGAGAGAGAGAGAGAGAGAG
>NC_068984.1:122680419-122694938 GCF_001194135.2 Octopus bimaculoides | reverse complement strand
TAACAATCTCACTGTCAACTGAGGCGTCTCCTATGTTTGCAGTCAGCTGCGAAAGCATCTCTGGGCTTCTTGACATGTTGTCCGGTCTGCGTAAACTAAGGGATCGTTCGGATGGGGCCATTCGTTTCCAGTTCACTGTGTGGCTATATCCGGGGTATTCGTTGTTCAATAGACTTAGCGGGTTATTACCTTGCTTGGAAACAACTGAGGGTTGCCAACAAGAAGGTTACCCGACCACAGAAAATCTGCTATATTGAATTTCGTCTGCCTCATTACATGCAGGGAAAATGAATATTAAAACTACGACGATGAATTGTAATATCCACTTGATAAATTTTTAAAATATTCCATCCTAACCTCTGGGTTAGTACACTTGAAATAGAAAACCAGATCCTCTGAGAATGTTACTCAAGAGATACTAACATTCCCTTTAGAGGGGCGATATAGCTCTTCACATCTGCTAAACTCCGTGAAACAAGCTTTAAAGTGTGAAGATCTTAAAACAGCCTGTGAAAGTAAGAGACATTTGTAGACATTTTACAAATCTTCTGAGTGTAACCTATACAGAAAATCTTTTCAAAGAACAAGGAAAGAGTCAGCCACCAGATAAATCCTATCTTTTGGTCCTCCTAATCTACCAATATAAGATCAGTATAGCTAATTTCTATATATCACTCTCTTTACTATTATGTACGGTGGTAAGATTGTTATTTTGATTCCTGAACCGGGCGATGTGTTGTGTTCTTGAGCAAAACACATCATTTCTCGTTGCTTCAGTCCACTCAGCTGGTAAAAACGAGTATTCCTATGACGAGTATTCCCACCACAGAATCCGGAAAACCGGCCTTATGAGCTGTATGATTCGGGAAGGAGGTGTATGTGTGATAAGGAGCAAAGGCGTAAGCGAGACCCTTTATCAAAGGCGTAAGAGAGACCCTTTAACAAACAGTAAGAGAGACCCTTTTGGTACTACAAAAGTTGGTGGTGGTGTAGAGTAGAGTTGAGTTGAGTTAATAGCGTTGGTACTATATAAAGAGATAGTGATAGCGTAGTGGTTGTATTTCTTACAACTCTACTGACCATTCAAATGATTACTGAATACCTAAGTTTTCCCCCATTTTGAAAACCGTCATCTATTAAATGCCCATTTGTATATCCCTCTTTCCCGCCCTCTTTGCCCAAGACTTCATAGGCGTTCCTGACTAGGTATTCATGTGACAATATGACACTGATTTAATAATCACAATTTAATAGTCACATGTGGATGTGTGAGCATACTCGCGATCTTGATCATACACACATTCATACATGCATAAAGGGAAATACTTATATACAAAAACATAGGGAACAGACTCTCTCAAACTCTCTCTCTCTCTCTCACACACACACACACATGTATGTATACATAATACATATCTTCATCTGTATCAAATTAGACCGAATTGAAAATACATATCGACATATACACTCGACCCCCAACCCCACCACACAAGCATATCTATAAAATGTAAAAAACAAAACACACCCAGAAATATAAACGAGTAAGCTACAAAACACACAGCATTTTATATCCCACCCTGGTACACCAAAGTAACAAATATCTCTAGAATGTCAACTACTCAAGATCACAAAGATCTATCTAGCAGACTTTTCATATATTGTATATGGTGCTGAACTGCAAAATACCAAAACCCCCAAAATGTAAATTAGAAAGCCAAAACAGCTTTCAAAGAGAAATTAGCGAGGAGTTAATTAATTACTTATATTCTAATCATTTGATTCATTATCATTTTCATTATAAAGTAAAATAAAAAACAAAACCAAAGATACTAAAAAAAAAAAATCCCGCATTTCTTTTGGATGTTGTTGTTACTTTTTTAACTATTAGTAATTATTCGTGTTTTACTGATGATGATGTAATTGAAGTTTTTGAAATAACAGAAAGAATAGCAGACAAACATTCCACTGCAGTTCATACCATGCTTTATATGACACCAACTGGATGCAATGTTAGAATTCATTCCACCTTTAAAGCTTTGGTTTGTTTCATATTTTCTGCTTTACTGGAATTATTATTTTTTTTTTTATTGTTTGTTTATTTTTACTGATGTCAGCTGACATAACCGAGGGAGGCGTAGGTGTTATATGGGGAATATAGGAATGGTTAATCCTGCATTCCTATAGTTTAGGATACAGAGGTGATGAGAGTGAGTTGATAGTATAAAGACAGTGGTGAGATGGCAATGTAAGGGTGGTGATATATAAAGGTTAATCATGTAGAAGTGGTGTTGAGATTGTATCATCTATACAGCATGGCTGTGGTAAGAAGCTTGTTTCTCAACCTTATAATTCCAGGTTCAGTCCCACTACATGGCACCTTGGGCAAGTGTCTTCTACTATAGCCCTGGGTCAATCAAAGTCTTGTGAGTGGATCTGGTAGGCGGAAACCGAAAGAAGCCCGTTGTATATATGCATATATATATATATATATATATATATATATATATATATATATATATATATATATATATATATATATATATATATATGTGTGTGTGTGTGTGTGTGTCTTTGTGTCAGTATTTGTCCCTCCCACCCCCACTTGACAACCAGTGTTGATGCGTTTACATCTCAGCAACCTAGCAGTTCAGCAAAAGAGACCAACAGAATAAGTATAAAGCTTAAAAAAAGCCCTGGGGTCAATTTGACTAAAAATCTTCAAGGCAGTCAAATGACAAACAAGAAAAGAATATGTGTATGTGTAGATAGATAGATAGATAGATAGATAGATAAAGATTTGGTGCTGCTGCAACGGTACTACAGCAAAAAGTGATGATTCTATAGTTTAATGGTGGTGGTGTTGTGGTGGTAGTAAACAGTAGATGGTATGAAAGGGGTAGTAAAGCATGGATGGTAGTGTTGATGAAGTAGCATAATGATGGTGCATAATGGTAGCATAGCAATAGTGCTTTTGCCTACAACAGAAACTTAATACCACCATAAAACACCAGATATGTTCAGACATCTCCAACTTTGTTGCTTCTTTTCTGATCAGAGATTTTCTAAATTTGGGGAGGGCAACTATTTACAAGTCAACTTTCATTACTGAAATTAAGAATCTTACTGGTTAGACAATATCTCTTCTTTATTGGCAGACTTAATCTGTCATCAATTTAAGCTTTTTATTGCAAAAATCAGGTATATCCATCCAAAATTTCATTACTCCTTTACTGCAGGAATCAGATACATCAACTCAAAATTCCACAACCCTTAACTACAGAAAACAGTTTCATATACCAATCTAGCTTTTGTTGAGGAATGTCATGTTTGAAATTATTTTTTTGTTGAGATATGTCAAATTTATTGAGGCAACGTGACTTGCAGAAAATACCAATTCTATTTTTTGTGGCAGGTATTTACATCATTACTGAAATAACCATGAAATTTAATTTCACAGTTAAAGGGGTTAATAGTGCCACTTGCATTTGTGTACCCTTGGTGACATCCACTCTGTTGCAAACATTTAAATTAGTTCTCCAATGTGAGGTTGCTCAATAAATTCCTCTGTTACCACAATCAGTTTTGAAGTGCAATCCTTCTCCTTCTGACAAAGCCACAAGGAAACAAGAAAAAAGAAAGGACTGTTGATGGGTCATTTTGCTTCCCTTTTGTAAACCCCACTGTGGTAGGGTTTACAAAAGGAAAGCATGCAACACTATTCATGCCAGAGGATAACATGTCCCACAATAAAGGGAATGGGCATGACTGATTACAACACTGATTTACATAAACTGATAAAGTATGTCAAGAAATTAGCTTCACTTAACACTTTGTCCTGTGTATCACAGTTAATACACAAGACATATTTCCTTAGCATCCAAGGAGCATATATTATACACATTCCCCATTTCTTTCAGTCACTAGAGTAACTTGAGACTAACAAAAGGAAAGTTTTATATTATGAGAACATATGAAACAATGGCTAAAAGTCTGAAAACAGACAGACATTTAGGTCAAACTTATGAAAATGCTTTGGACAGGCGAAGGGTTAAATAGAACTGCAACAATGACTTATGGGTCATGGTCATTGTCATTTAATCATGGGTTAGATGGTTTGAGAAGATCTGACTGGCCTAAAGACTGCATCGTGCTTGAGTCTACTTTGGCATGGCTTCTCCAGCTGAATGCCCTTCCTAATGCCAACCACTTTACAGTGTGTACTGGATGCATTTTGTGCACCACCAGCACAAGTGAGGTTCACATGCAACTTGCAAGATGATGAACACAATTTTTTAAGGGAGGGGGGGGGTACAGGTAACAGAGTCAATTCCTAGCAAGTTAGAGGCACATAATTTATTAAATCAGAATAGCAAAACATCAACATTTTGAATTTAAAACATAGAAATAATATGGTTAAAAGCTTCAAAATACATTTGGTCTTGTACTCGATTATTTCTATTAATGCATCACCCTACGATTTCACAAAAACCAAAATTGAAACTATTTTGATATCATCAAATTGAGAGTTTTGTTATATTTACTATTTTGTATCCATCTTTCAGGAACCTGTTTTACATAATAGTTAGGCAAACTGGGGCAAGCAAATGTAGGAAACAATGACAGTATTAAGTACCTGCCAAACATTTTTTAGTTGGAGGGGAAGTGATCACAGCATTTGTTGGCTTTCCTTCACTGGTGAGTGATGTAGATGATGTTAAGTTTGACTACGTAGATTAGCAATAAAAGCTATACTTTAAATCTTGCACCACAAAGGCTTACAGTAGTGCATCAAAAGTATGCATAGCAAAAATGTGACAGTCTTTGCTGCTTAGCCTGTTAGCCCTCCATCAGGCACATCTATGATCAAGAATATTCCCAATGTAATTATACTGTCTTTGTTTATTTATTTATTTTTTTCAGGTATAATATATCCAGGGCAACATTTATCCATAGTCAATGTCTCATTCTCTCTTGAGATAGTGTGATGTGGAGATCCGACTGCTATTTCTAGCAGTTCGAAAGACTTCATACAGGATTACTTGGTGGCTCATGCAAGGGTGTGGTAGCTAGTCGATGTGAGATGTTGGAAAAAAAACTGTCAGGCTACTGAAGCAATGTGAAATAAAACAAGGGAAGATGACATGATAGAACATGGCCTGCTCAATACAATCTAAAACAGGATACAGCAATTACAAGAGATAATTAGTGGGAAATATAAGCAATTAGCTCTGACAGGGAACAGTTGTTTACATACTGGTTCATTTACTCACTCTGTTAGTGTCTGTTACCTCACTTGGGTAATGTACCTAGTAATTTACAGGGGTTAACTGAACCAACTGACCCGATCGTCTTACAAATAGTGGCCTTGTGCTAAACAAAAGAAGTTGCTGCTTTTATATCAGATGTGGGTGGGAAGAGTATGTAAAGTTTGATAACTTACATGGTTCAGTGATAATTAGTTGAGAACTGGCTTGGCCAACAGTCACGCTGAGTGAACTGCTAGGGTTTTAGGCAATAAGAGCTATAAATTATCATTAATTCCAGATCAACTCTAATTGAGCAAAGACATTTCAGCTGTGATAATCCAATTTAATTAATTTATTCATTTTCAGGCAAAATGCATCTTAGACTAAATAAAATTATCCAGGATTGTCTTGACTGGAACATCATTTTATGACAAGTTTGCTTGATCAGGGTTGACCTGAAACTAAACAATAATTAACAATTATACCTCTCACAGGCTAAACCCCAGCAGCCCTGTCATTTTGCCTCTGTTTTTGTTGACCTAGTTAGTCAGTGCCTTGAACTGGGTCATATGGCCTCCATCAAGTTTCAATTCTTCCTTGTATCTGCTGATTAGCTACTCTCCTACTCTTCTCAACAACTTTCACTCATTGAGTGATTCTCACATTCACAGATTACATACTGAACACTTAACCCTTCAGCATTTAAACTGGCCATATCCAGCCAAAATATTCTACATGTTCTATGTTTAAAATGACCAGATCTGGCTTCACACACCCACCCTACAATGTCATTCTAAAAATAAACCACCACATCATCAAAATCTTGAAGCTCTAAGAAAATGCATGATCAATTCAACACAATGTGAATAAACAAGTATTACTTTTAACTGAATAACCTGAATGCTAAAGGGTTCATTCAGAACCCATTGTTTTGTATGTAAGCCACTCAAACTCACTTTAGTTATTCAACAGTTGAACTGAAACCAAACCATTGTCCTCTTATTATTGACAGCATCTTCAGTATATAAAAGCTCCACAACCTTGAGAATGTCTCTCTTCTCATCCTATCATCATTATCAACATTTAATGTCCATGTTCCATACTGTCATGTGCTGGACAGTTTGAAAGGATCTGTTGGTCCCAAGGACAACATTGAGCTCCAGTATCTCTTTTGGCATGGTTTCTATGGCTGGATGCCCTTCCTAACATCAACCATTTTACAGAGTGTACTGAATGCTCTTTTCATGCCGCCAGCACTAGTGAGGTCACCATGCAGCTTGCAAAGTCCAAGGAGCAGGGTGAGCAACTTTATGCATGATGGTGAGGGAAAGGGAGATAAAAGTATAAGAAAAGGTGGTAGGATAACTATACATAGCAATAATTAAAAATTAAACCCAGGAGAATATATAAGTTCAGCACTCTCACTCATGCCACTGAAGATTAGAATAACTTTGGATATATTGTTCCACTGTAGTCCAACAATATTTTTCTTCACCAGGTCTTACAGGATTAAAAAAAACTATCTACTGCCACAGCGAATTCATTGCCAGTACCGCTGGACTGGCCCCTGTGCAGGTGGCACTTAAAAAACACAATTTCGAGCGTGGCCGCTGCCAGTCCATCCTGACTGGCCTTCGTGCCGGTGGCACGTAAAAGCACCCACTACACTCTCAGAGTGGTTGGTGTTAGGAAGGGCATCCAGCTGTAGAAACTCTACCAAATCAGATTGGAGCCTGGTGTAGCCATCTGGTTCACCAGTCCTCAGTCAAATCGTCCAACCCATGCTAGCATGGAAAGCGGACATTAAATGATGATGATGATGATGATGATGAATACAAAGACATTTCAAGTCAGAAGAGTCAACCTTCAAAAGCAATCAATTTCAGAAAATTCATCCTTATTTGTTTAACAAATTAACATACTCAAGAGAGCAATAGGCAAAAATGCCTTATGCAATTCAGTTATAAGTACCTATAATAACCTTGAAGAGGTTGATTTTGATTTCTGTCCCTCAAGTGAATGATTTAATTAATTATACATGCTCTCATAGCCAACAATGGCCACAGTCCAATGATTGAAACCAATAATAAATAAACTAAAAGAATATTTGACAATATTGGCAACCAGCACATAATGCTGCCCAACAAACCAAGACTACAAAACCATTTTAATTCACTCACACAGCTAATATACTAGAGGCCTGAACACTAACAGTTTCCACTTTCTCGCACTGTCAACTTAATTGGTTTCTTTGTGAATTTGTATAAAAGGAACCAATATATTTTGGCAACAGCACTAGTAATATTTGTAGATTATATTTAGTTACTGAGTATTTTCTTTTAATTCATGACTATTTATACATGTGTGTGTGTGTATATATGTCTGTCTGGTTACATTTAGCTTGGTCACTTTCACCCTCTGAGCTCAAATGCTGTTGGAATTGACTTCGCCATTTTCATTGCACAAGAACAGTTGAAATAAGCACCAGTTATTGACTAGGGCTTATACAACCAATGATTTCTTTTTATCTAGCCTCAGAACAGGCTCAAGAGAGTGGTAGGCAAAATGTTTTATGGTATCCAGTAAAGTGGTTGATGTATACTCTTCAAGGAGGGTCAAGGAAGACATTTCAGTGATCTTTCTTTTGTCCCAGAAAGGCTGAGCAAGGGGTTTAGCAACCTCTTCTTACTGGGTATTGACTATCCCTTCTCCCTTCAAAATTGCTGGCCTTGTGTTTAAATAAGAAAGCATTATTACAAATGAAAAGTACAGATTTAAGATTTACAGACAAATAGACTGCAAAACTGAAAGTGGTACCAAAGCAATGTCACATGATAGCACAGAAAGACATTTATCGTTACTTTTCAATAATTAAATACCACCAACACTACCACCATGTCACAATCTCCAGAGAGTATACAAGAGCTATTCAACACTTAAAAAAAAAACTACCCATAAATAATTAATTAATTGTAAAACAACTGTTACCAAACTAGTTTATATTGTAAAATAAGGGTGGGGGGAGAAAGAAAGATTACATGATGGCAACTTCTATCGTCATCATCACCTAAAAAATAAATGATTGTTTGGCAATCTGTCTAATTCTTAATCTAACGACTAACTGACCATAATGACTTCCTGTTTTAATTACAAGAGACATTGACAAACTTAGAATAAAAGAAAAAAATATATTCCAGATTATTCTCCGTTTATTTCTATAACTTGAATAATACAAATGGCGAACACTTGATAGCAATTAACAAATGACTAAGAAAAGCAGAAATATTTGGACGGCCACCGTGAATGAACAATTAAAAATTAAAATGATGCATATTCATTAAACAGATGCTTCCAGCTAGCTCATAGATAAAGAGGTGAAAATATATGTAAAATAATCTTCTGTTTTACTCATTATTTATTCTATACAGCGTTGCTAGTGAATGTGGTTAAGCAGCCAAACAAGCAGTGTAAAGGGATGTATGTGTGTGTGTGTGTGCGGGGGGGGTAATGAATAGTCAACTGTGGTCATCTAAAATCAACCAAATGACAGAGGAGAAAGCATACATATCTTGGGGGAGCAGTCTGCATAAAAATGCAACAGCAGGGTCTCACATAATATGAATAGGTTGAAAATCTTTGATTAACAGCCACCGTGAATGAACAATTAAAAATTAAAATGATACATATTCATTAAACAGATGCAGTGAGTAAAACAAAAATCCTTTGGGTGAGATTTAAAAAAAAAATCTAAATAACAAGCAGGGGAGATAATGCCAACAAAATCAATTAATTGAAATGCTAGAAAATATAGAAGAGGCAGTATGGAAAAAGATAGGTTAAGTGAAACAGAAGAACAGCTGAGGCTAAAGTGTTTAGAGCAGGATACAGAACATTTATCAGTGAGAGGATACTTTAACAAGGTCAAAACAGATATATGTAGTATTAGTAATAGCAATTTAGCAATACTTGTAACAGTTGCAAACAAAGTTATTCTTATTTTCTTCCACCATATATTTTTTTTTTACCACATATTAGTTGGGTAGTTCTACTGACTCCAGTATAGCAAATAAAGTAACTATAGTTTAATACAGTGACTAACTGACCATATGCAGTTGTACTGCAATGAGCATGCATCCATAATATCTAAGTAGATTGCAAGTATTTCCCCACCAAAAAAGAAAACACACACATACATACATAGAAAATGCAAGGGTCTGTATTTTTTTGGCTGTGTCCTTCTAGTATATCAATTACTAAACTGATGCAGACAATCTGGATTATCCAGGTGTGTGTGTGTGTGTGTGTGTGTAGTATTAATGAGCAATAAAACAAACTGAAGAACCATGTTTAACAAATAAGGTATGGACTTAACACTTGGTAAGAGACAGTAACTGAATGTTATAGATGATAGTCCTGCATGAGAAGGAGTAAGTATAAAAGGAATGAGAAAGTCAGTGGGAATGCTGATCTATTGGGAGTAGGTAGAGTTAAAAAGAGCATAAGGGGCAGATGTGTAGATGCAAGCTTGTGTGTCAGGCTGCCACTGAGTGTTGAATCGTAGCAACCCTGTGCAGTTTGTTGCATGGTTAGGTCAGCAGTGACTAAACTGGCACACCCACCAGGTCAATCTGATGAGGAGGGTTATTAGTTATCCAATAGGACAAAGAAAAGAACAATATTTGTGCGAAGGAAGAATGAACCCAACTTAGGGTAATGCCAATCTTGCCAAAGTACACAACAGAACATACCTGAGGGTGGCACTCTACAGAGCACCTGACCATGCAACAAACTGTACAGATTTACTAGAATGCACAGGCTGACGTATATAAGTTTGCATCTACACACCCATCCCTTCTGCCTTTTCAACTCTGCCCTTCCCAATAGAGTAGCAGTCCTGCTGGTTTCTAAACCCTTTGTACATTTGTTCTAGCTATGATCATCTCATCATCTCATCTTTCTTTCCTCCCAGATATTGTACATCTAGCACCACATTAACCAATGTCTCCATGTTTAGCCCCAGGTCAGCCTTGATCTAACAGTGTTATGATCAAAGATGTTCCAGCTATGTGTGTCCTTTGTTTTATTAAGACATATTGCATCTAGAATTATGTTATCTAGTGTATTTCCCCACAACTTTTTTTTTAAGATTGCAAGGTATGATTTAAGAGGTTTTGGGCTGTAATTTCAAGCAGATCAAGTGATTACGCAGAGGCTCCGAGTGGCAATGCTAAGATGTATAGATGACAACAATTATTGAACCCCATGTTAGTCTTTATCTAGCCACAGCCATTCTATTCTTTTTGTACTTCACAAAACATATTTAAGATCACTACTGTATTCCAGAGTGTGATTTGAAAGAGAGAGTGAGAGAGAGAGATTTGACTACTATTTCTAGTTGATTGAATAACTATATAGATACTCTGCTTCAACCTTGGCTCATGATTACATAAAGGCCCCTTTGTTGGCAGAAGTCCAACAAGCTGAGCAAGGACACAATAGTTCTAAGAAATACTGTAACAAGATCCATGGAAAATGGTTCCACAAAATTTACATGCCAAAGCTGCTGGCATTTATATTTGGCTGTTTTTGTTTTTTTCCTCTCAGTAAAAATATTAAGAATACCTGAAATACTTGTCTGAAACATTCTTTTCTTTTATTTCATTCCTTTCTTTTTCTCTCCTTCTCAGATTAACTTTATTATTTTAATTAGTTTTAAGCAGCAGCTATTAGATTATTAACTCTAAATTAATTATTACAAATAAGAATTTAATTATTACAGTTACCGACTTAAGCTCGCAATAGTTACTAATAATACTTTTTAACATTATTAGCATAATTATCATTATTATACATAATGGATCAAACAGACATTTCCAAGTTAAAAAATGTCTGCTACCATCTATTACATTTTACTTACGTTAGTAATACCCTGGTACCATTGCTACAATATAGGGAGTGTATGTATATGTATATGTATATATATATATATATATATATATATATATATATATATATATATATATATATATAAATGCAGGTACATTGCCCAATGGTTACAGGGCTGGATTCCTGATAAGGTTATGGGTTTCATTCCCAGACTAAGCAGGACATTGGGTCTTTGAGCAAGTCAATTTAATTTCATTGTTGCTCCAGTTCACTCAGCAGGAAATGAATACTGACAGCTGTGAGGAGTCCTATACTCCCAGTTGCTTAACACCTCAGAATCTAGGATGAGCTCCAGCCTAATGAGTCTTTAACTCTCTAGCATTTAAACTGGCTATATGTGGCCAAAATATTCTGCCTGTTTTATCTTTAGGCCAACCAGATCTGGCTTCTCACACCTCTACAATACCACTCTAAAACTAATAAAATAATTACATCATTGAAATCTTGAAGCTATGTGATATTACAGGATTAATTCAAAATGTGAATAAATAAGCATTAGATTTGACAGAGTAATCTGAGTGTTAAAGAGGTAAGGCCTGAGACAGGCTTTTTTAGATAACGAGAAAGCCTATACATTCTTTAGTCGTTTGCTGTCATTATAAGGACATGCAAAGCGCTTCATTTAATCATAGTGATATGAACAGAAATTATTATTACTGACAGAATAAACAGTGCGCAGGAGTGGCTGTGTGGTAAGTAGCTTGCTTCCCAACCACAAGGTTCCGGGTTCATTCCCACTGCGTGGCACCTTGGATAAGTGTCTGCTACTATAGCCTCGGGCTGATCAAAGCCTTGTGAGTGGATTTGGTGGACGGAAACTGAAAGAAGCCCGTTGGTTTGAACGCACAACAGCAAGAATATTTGGGTCGGATATGGCGAGTTTAAGTGCTAAAGAGTTAGAAGCAGTAGGTTTGTGTCACAGAACCATGGGTAGTCTTGGGCAGGTTGCTATCAAATGGATTAACAGCAGTAAGTTGGCAGAAACAGAGAACCAAGCTGTTTTGCAGTATTTAGTTATGTCATTCTTCACTTTGAGTTCAAACCCTTCCAGAGTGGATTTAGTATGTGGCCCTACTGGGTTCAAGTAAAAAAGCTAATTCACTAAAAGTCTGGCCTTGTGTTGGGGTCCAAAAAATGTGTGCTTCTTTTACATTCCTTTTAATGGGGTCTAGTTTTAGGGTCTGTGTATGTATGTGTTGGTAACAATATGGAGTATTGCAGATTGCTAATACTGATGTAAAAGTAATGTATTCTAATTGGTGTCACTTCACTTGTCATTGGAACTCTAAGGTTGGACAGGGGTTTAGGAATTTACTGTGCTTTGCTAGTCCATAGCAAATTAGCATAGTATAGAATAGCATCGATTAAATTAACCCCAGAAATTAACTCGGTACTTATTTTATCAACCCATGGAAGAAGAAGGATGAAAAGCAAAGCTGATGACAAGAATTTGAACTTAAAATGCCAAAAGCCAAAGTAAATAACTGGAAGACATTTATGTCTAATGTGGTACCAAGTTTTCCAATACACTGTTCTTGTTTAAAAAACAGGATCGCATGAGTATATTTGATCAAATTCCTTGTAGTATTTTGTTCTAGTGTTGTACATTGTGAGTTCAAAACCCACTGAAGTCAACTTTGCCTTTCAGCTTTTCTAGGTTGATGACACACGAATAATGTGGTCAAATTAATCAACTAACTTACCCCCAAAATTTTTGGCATGGTGTCTATATTAGAAAATATTATTACTGACATTATTAGAAAAATGGATTGGCAGAATTATTAGAGAAATGGACAAAATTCTTTGAAATAGTTGGTCAGACTACAAAGCTTCTTTTGCCTTTCATTCTACCAAAGCCAGTAAAGTACCAGTCAAGTACTAAGGTTGGTTGAATAGACTAACACTGCTCCGCACTTTCAGGCCTTGTGCCAGTGTTAGAATATTATTAGTACTCAGTTTCATCGTTTTAACTTTTTAAGTTCAAATCCTGCCAAGATCAACTTTGTCCATTTTTTTTCTGTTCATCATTTAACATCCATTTTGCCATGCTTGTAGGTGTCAGATGAGATTTGTAGAGGTAGATTTTCTATGGTTGGATGCCCTTACTGTTGCCAACCCATACCTGTTTCCAAACAAAGTAACCTTTTTTTTATAGGGAGACATGCTTTCCACATCATCATCATCATTTAATGTTTGCCTCCCATGTTGGCAGAAGACTGCCCCAAGTTATTGTGTCTGTCTTGGCATGATTTTTATGGCTAGATGCCCTTCCTAATACCAACCACCTTGAAGTGTGGGTTGAGTGTTTTTTACATGGCACTAGCACAAGTGAGGTCAGTTTTGGAATGATTTTTACAACTGGATACCCTTCCAAAAACCAATCACTTTACAATGTGGACTGGATGCTTTTTACATGGTACCAGCACTAAGAGTCTTTGAAAGAGGAGAGGGCATTGGAGGAAAACAACCTCACTTGTACGATAATGATGCTACTTTACAATCATCAGGTGATGTCAAGACAAGGACATACACACACACACAACAGGCTTCTTTCAGTTTCCTTCTACTAAATTCATTCACAAGGCTTTGGTTGGCTTGGGGCTATAGTAGAAGATATTTGCCCAAGGTGCTGCACAGTCAAACTGAACCCAGGTCTACATGGTTCGGAAGTGAACTAAACACACAGCCATACACCTGTGCCTATTTTGATAAAATAAATATGTCAAGATCTGATCTTGATTTAATCAACACACCTCTTTAAAGAATAAAATAATGCAGTATCATTATCACAATTATATATTAAAAAGTGATTTGTATCGTAATACATGTTATGATGTAGCAGAAAGCAGCTTGGTTTCAATTCTTAGTTCAGACCACTTCACATGATTAATACTATTGTGTAAACCATGATCTTCACCACTTCCTATTTCTTTCTTTCAGTGTATATATATATATATATATATATATATATGGGAGAATATACAAATAATAACAACAGACGAGGACAGGTGGTGTAAATAACAAAAGTATATATTAGTATGACGCTCGGGAATACGGAAAGTCTTTGACGTTTCGAGCTACGCTCTTCAACAGAAAGAATACGGAGACAAGGAGAAAAACACGGAGAAAAAAAATTGAATAGTGTTCAGTCAACGGTCAATCATAATAAATGATATATATGATATATATATCATCATCATCATCATCATCATCGTTTAACGTCCGCTTTCCATGCTAGCATGGGTTGGACGATTTGACTGAGGACTGGTGAAACCGGATGGCAACACCAGGCTCCAGTCTGATTTGGCAGAGTTTCTACAGCTGGAT
>NC_068984.1:122678743-122680241 GCF_001194135.2 Octopus bimaculoides | reverse complement strand
CAGGGGCACTGGCAACGATCTCGCTCGAAAATCCTACAGGAGCCAGTCAGGCGGTACTGGCAACGGCCACGCTCAAAATGGTGCATCTCATGTGCCACCCGCACAAGAACCAGTCCAGGGGCACTGGCAACGATCTTACTTGGCTTGCCGGGTCTTCTCACGCACAGCCCATTTCCAAAGGTCTCGGTCCGTAGTCATCGCCTCGGTGAGGCCCAATGTACGAAGGTCTAGATATATATATATATATATAATTTAATATCTATTTTCCATGCAGGCATGGGTTGAATGGTTCAACAGGAGCTGGTGAGTTAGAGGACTGCATTAAGCGCCAATGTTTGTGCTGGCACAGTTTGTACAGCCAGATTCTCTTCCTAATGCCGATAATTTTACAGCATGTACTGAGTGCTTTTTATGTGGCATAAATACTAGTGAGGTCACCAAGTAACTTGCGAGACAACACCCTTCAACTGATGAAGGGGATAGTATTGAAGGAGATGGCTCTATGTCAAGTGATGAGAGGTTAAAGTGTGTGCACATATATATTGTCATCATCATGATATATATATATATAAATATATGAACACTATGAAATATATTCAATGTTGAGTAAATTACACAGGCAGTATATCACGTATTAAAGGGAGCATTTTAGTTACTGTAACATAAAATAGAGGAGAGGGGCTGTTATACATAGTATGACATGCATTACAGCGAGTGTCGTGGGGTAACAAATATTTTGTGGTACAGTAATTTATACATAAATGCAAATGCTTCTAGTAACTTCAAGAGTCTAATGCTTACTTAGCTCTAATCTTATTATGAAACAGATGAAAGTTGTCTCCTTTAAAGGGGTTGATCTGCTTTTGACCTAAAGGACCAAGAATAATGGTTCTCAACTGGAGTATATAAAAAAATTTAGCTAGTTGCTAAAATCTACATGCAATAAATTAGCTATACTTCTAACAAAAAACAAAATATTTTAATGACTGTGTGGTAAGAAACTTGCTTCCCAACCACATCGTTCAAGGTTCAGTCCTACAGTGTGGCACCTTGAGCAAGTGTCTTCTACTATAGCCTCAGCCTGATCAAAGCCTTGTGAGTGGATATGGTAGAAAGAAACTGAAAGAAACTAAAGACCTGGACTAAACAACAACACACACCAACCCAATATATATATATATATATATATATACACATCTATATTTATGTGTGTATCTTTGTGTCTGTGTTTGTTCGCCCACCATTGCTTGACAACCGATGTTGGTGTGCTTAGGTCCCTGTAACTTAGCGGTTCGACAAAAAGAATCCCATAGGATAAGTACTAGGCTTACAAAGAATAAGTCCTGGGGTCGACTTTTTCAACTAAAAAAATTTCAAGGCGATGTTCCAGCATGGCCGAGGTCAAATGACTGAAACAAGTAAAAGAATAAAAGAACCAATAATATAAAAATACAAGATTTGGATCTATTTCAAAACGGGGGCACCAGTAATTTCTTAA
>NC_068984.1:122671118-122678156 GCF_001194135.2 Octopus bimaculoides | reverse complement strand
AAATACCATTCCATAAGCTAAATGGGTACAAACAAAAGCAAGTAAACAAATAAAATGAACGGCCTGCAACGAACTCGAACTCGTGAATCACAAGATATTCCAATTAGTTTATCGACTCAGCCAGTTTGCTTTTATAAACCTGAGCACGTTTGTTTTAAGTAAAAATCCTTATCGTCAGTACAGAAATTAATAAAGCCAAAAAAAGGAAGAAAAAAAAACCAAAAAACGATTACAATAAAATCAATAAAATAAAAAATTAATAAACAAAATTTTAAACCGGTTTGGACACACCCTACAACACTGGACTTGCTAGAAACAGTAGCCAAATATATCTAAAATCACACTCAACATTCATGGAAGAAGAAAGGAAACATTGGGTTAACCAGTTCTCAAGACACTTGTAAACAGATGGCACGGTCACGGCTGGAATGCCATAGCTTCTAAGTCTGTTCGATCAAGGTCGACCTGGGCTAAACAACAACACACACACACACCAACCCAATTTAAATACCATTCCGCCCACATGCTATTACATTACCACAGCTGTCCATACACCAAACCCAACCCCACCACACAGGTAATGGTACTATTTGGCAGCGTTTGCTCAACCAACACCAACACGAGGAGCTGGCACACCATTACGAAAACTAATATGAAGAAAAGTAGGAGGGGGGGGGAGAGAGAGCGAAAGAGTGAGTAAGAGTACCGACTACTATTTTATGGCTGGTGTGACCCAGATTTCAGCTGAACTTCGAAAAGTTTATTACGAGAAACGAGTAGGGAGGAAGGTATGGACAGAGAGGTCAATCTATCTTTCCTATCTGTGTCTATCCTATTTACCTGTCAGTCAGTCAGTCAAAGATCCCCCCCCCTGCCCATACACACATCCCTGGTCTCTCACCTTCATACCTCGTTTTATCTATATATCTTGATCTGTTTACCGACCCCACCTTGCGAATTGCAGCTGCCTATCTTTCTCAAAAACGAAAAAGAAAAAGAAAAGTAATCAAATTAAAAATACTTTCACTCTGTTTTACACTAAAATTCTTATGAATGATAGAATAAAAAATTAAAAAAAGCACCTCACCTCAATGTCTATTTTTGTGCTTAAATTTAATAACGTGCAACAATAAGAAAACAGAAACCCCTGTATATAATGAGCTAGTCTTGGTTCACCTTGAGGGGAGGGTAGATAAAGTACGTATGGTGTATATTATGTTAAGTCAGACAGCTGCAAGTCGGTAAGGAGAGGAGGGTAGAAGCAAGGGGAGGGCATAGTACACCCCCGCCTAACAGAAATACTGTAGGCAGTGCAACTTTCATTCAGACGCGTGTATGGGGGTCCTGACAGGAGGTAAGATAAGTAGGGAGTAAGTGTGGAGCTAGGTGGATTAGGTATTAGATGAGTTGATTGGCGGGTCAGCTTACTGTTCATGACTTGGGTAGCAGCGAGTATAAAGATGATATTTGTTACTACAGCTTAGACATTAAGACATTCTATATTGCCTTGTCTAACTGATTACACGTAACACCCGCGAATGTAAGATATTCATTCACTCACTCATTCATTCATTTTATTTATTTATTTATTTATTTATTGTGCTGAAGTTACATAATTGCGGAAGAAGCACTCAATAGTATTAAAAAAGTGTGGCTGTGGGGTGAATGAATTTATCAAACACTAATAAATATATACTAGACATTTTAAACTTTAATAATAGCTTTCTTTCAGTAAAAGTTATTTAATTCCAATTAATAAGCAGCTTTCTTTGATATATATATATATATACACACACACATATATGTGTGTGTGTGAAGCAGACCATAATATAGACACACGAGAATGTAGTGGATTGAGCAAACTAAACAATTCCACCCCCAACACCAAACACAAATGCGTACTCTAGAATTACAGTACAAGCACACACTATGTCTTTCATATACTACTGAACACATACACACGCGCGCCGTTTCCAGCTGTTTTTGAAAACGCGCGCGTGTGTGTGAAGGATGTCGTATGTTTTCAGATGTAGTATTACTTTTGTGAAGACTTAAGTTATGGTAGACTGGTTGCACACACACATACCACTAAATACATTAGACACGACTCGCTTGATCTTAATTATGACGAAACATTTACCATACAAACTTTACAAACTTCTCACATTGTAGCTGAAAACGTTCACTATAGGGATGTCAGGTATTGCACCACACACACACACACTTACACACAAATCGGCTAGTCGAAGAAATAATGGCGTTCAGTAACACAAGATAAATCTCAATCTCTCCTCGGGCAGGACCTATTCTATTTCTCAAAGAGAAATCGAACAAGTCAACGTACATCAAAGCCATTGCAAATGCGTCTGCTCATCTGAATTAGCAACCGTATATTCCCCATATTTTCCGGTATACAAGTCGAATTTTTCAGACTAAAAGTTAGTCAAAAAAAGCTAAGTAGATTTATACACCACGATGACTTTGGAGGACCAGCAATTCCATGTAAAATGCAGCAGGATTTGGAAAGATAGCGACGATGTTTGACTATTTACACATGCTTATATACCACGTTGACTTGTATGTTGGGAAAAAATACGGTAGCTAGTTATAATACTTCTCCATTCAGGTCCACGCATCTTTCCACTGTGTTTAACTTCTAGGATCGCATTAATTTCTGTAAACCACACCTTCTTTCCCGTAACAATGATACCCACCTCCTTTCTAGCAGACGTAGACTTACAGATGATCAACTTGAACATAGATAGACTCCATCGTTCTCGGACATGAGAGAATCGTGGGGACAATTATTTCTGCATATACTGATCACTTTTGTTTTTGCTAACTGGTTTGAATATACTTCGCTGATGCGATCTAACAAGATTAAAACATGACGGTTACACTAACCAGTTAGTAGGCTCTAAAGACAAGCACCGCTTCTAACTTGCATGTATTTATTTTCCCCAAAATTGGATTAGCTTATATTACTGAAAATATCACCACTGCTTATTGTTTTTTCTTTTCTTTTTTTTTTTAGATTTTAAACACTAGTAGAATGAATTTTGTCGTCTAATTAAATGGATAATCTCATTTAATCGAAGTTTTTCAACTCACTATAATTATAAACGTGAGACTATCACACATATACCTTCTATGCTGTTGCATATATATGTATGTATTATAATTTTTAAAAAAAACGGAGAAAAACACAAGGAAAAAAAAAACCAACGCGAAGACGTGGTACATGCAAAGTATTAACAAGACGCTAGGAGGCATTCTCTTTTAGTGCCCTACTACTTAACACACTCACCGGTTCGATTTCCACTCGTTTATTTATTTTAGAAAAAATAAATACGTAAATAAATGGAAATCGAACCGGTGAGTGTGTTAAATAATAAGGCACTAAAAGAGAACGACTCTCCCCAGACAATAAAATACGCTTGAACACACGAATTCACATAAAGAATCTTGCAAAACAAATACAAAAACGAAATATATATAACGGGTTGTGTGTGTGTGTGAGTGAGAGAGAGTAAGGCCTATATACAGTGCTGTCTCAAGGTACGGTCACACTAGTCCGAGAGCCTTGTGGCTCTAGGGGCCCCAACACTAACCTGTCTTTGCTGTGGCTTACTGTCTATAAATAAACACTATAATAAGCTATAAATATTTGTTGTTATTGAAAATATACATCTTTAAAATAAATTACAATTTTTGTGGTTGTGTGTAGAGGCTCCAGTGCATTGCTTTGCCACCTAAAATTCTGATTAAACAAACGCGCTTTAGCCGTCATAATTGAGTTTTTTTTAGAGGAAAGATATCTAATATATTCCTTCGTTTTTTCTTAAGCAATAGATGTATGACTTGAGGGAAATACAACTGCTATTTCTAGTAGGTTGAGTAACCTTGTAGAAGATTCTTCTTTGGCTTGACAGAGTTGAGTTTGTTTCATGTAAATGTGCAGTTGCTGTTGAATTGAAACAAGCTTCTAAGACTAATCACTTAATCCTCCGACCCTCAATACATGTGAAAGTTCCCATTGATTGCGGGTGATAGTTCAGGTCATCTGCAAACAAAAATATACGGGAAGCAAGGGATTACCAAACATCAACGTTGTTGCTTAGTCACAGGTTAGCCTTGATCCAATAAACCTGATCTCTAACAGTGACAACTGGGAATCTCTCGGCGAAAGCACATCCGTAACATAGAATCGCATACCGATGACTGGCCCCTCTCCGCAGAGCCAAAAGACACTTCAGCCCCCGACAATTATTGATATGCGACAAAACTTGGATGAGGCTTCAATGTTGTTCTTAAATATGGATCGGTGTTACTGCTACACGCACGAATCCAAGACAACATCTAGAAAAGAAGCATAAAGTCACTCACAACTACGAGCCCACTGCCTGCTCTACCTGTCACTTCATCCACTTAATAAATGGCCTCCACTCTTTGGAGGTGGTTGGGTCCATGCCACCACCACATAGGCACTTCCGTTCCATTCGCACTCTCATCTTTTCAGCATCCTTATAGTGTCCAGCACCTCACTAATTACTACGTCTAATCCTTCTTTCTGGTAAGCTTATATCTTACCTAGGTGTTTGACTTAGCCAAGGTTCAAGAGAGACATTAATAGCACCAATTTCACCCGCCTGGGAAGGGCCGCGAATAGTATGGGCACTGCTCCTTTCTCCAGATTATACAAATAATAAAAAAAAGTTATCCTATGGGTTATTTCTGCTTTTGAAATAGCAGGGTGTGATTTGAGGTAGATTTGGATGCTATTTCTAGGAGGTCAAGCTACCATGTAGAGGCTCTCTCGTAACACGCAGTGGCTAGATTTGATAAGAGTACTACTATACACAATTACATAAATGAAAACAGTGATTATCCAGTCATATATCGAACGTTAAAATGCTGAATAACCAAAAATCACACGCACACACACACTGAAGCAACAGAAGAGAAATACTTCGTCCAACATGAAATATTTCTCTTTCTTTCAACTTTAAAACTGTCAAAATCTCGTTGGCTGTAGCAGGATAGTTGTCTGGAATCGAAATGGAAAGAAAGAACGAGCGTCTGAGAAGAATTGGCTTAATGCTTTATCTCTTCATACGAATATTTATCGTCTCGGGAGAGTCATTCTCTTTTCGTATCTTATTATTTAACACACTCACCGGTTCGATTTCCACTCATTTATATATTTATTTTGTCTAAAATTTTCGTTGCGTCTTGCAACCTTTTCAATAATCGTTATATGATGTTATAGTTAGGAAATACAAGAAGTGGGGTCAGTTTAAACCTCAAAATGTTAGCTAAGAATAGAGGCTGGACTTAAATTTCACCTTTAATACCTAATAAGAA
This sequence comes from Octopus bimaculoides, assembly GCF_001194135.2. Lineage (NCBI taxonomy): Eukaryota > Metazoa > Mollusca > Cephalopoda > Octopoda > Octopodidae > Octopus > Octopus bimaculoides. Next base: position 122,672,792 of record NC_068984.1, on the reverse strand, counting down.
AGGTAGACCTCGAATAACTGAAATCTAATTTTCAGTCTACCTTACAAACAACTCAGAGAATCCTTATATTTTACTGACATTCTACCGTCGAAATACAATATATATATATTTTTTATATATCATAAAGATTGAAAACTAAGTTTTGCACGGATAAATTTACCGATATTCTTTTATCTACTATAGAATCGTTTTTTGTTTATTCTCATTTTTTCCAGTGTGTTTCTTGACGAAGAATCAGAGTCTGAAACGTTCAAACTTCCAGTTTCTGCTTCCCACACAGTTTAACAAGACGCTAAGCAACAAGCAATAAAATAGGCGCCAAGCAACAAAACAGGCCCCACGCAACATTTTACTATATTGAATTAATGAGAAGCTGCCCTAAGAACAAAAAACGATCGTAGATCTAAAAGAATTAGAATCATATTTATCTGAGAAACAAGGAAGGTTCGTACGACATGACTTTACAGAAGGGGACAACAATAGAGAAAAGGCGACCCACTCTATTAGTAAACTTTAAGAGGTGATACAAGCGAAGAAAAGACCGACAAGATCAAGGACTATCAGAGTATTTAGAGAGTAGAGATAAAGAAGCAAATGTTCCGGCGATAGGAGAGGAGCTGAAGTTCAGCTGCCGAAACAGGACGAAAATTTATTCATGGATGCTAAATAAAATAAATGATCAATCTGTATTTAATAGCTTTCAATTTCGAACACTGTCTACCTGTCCAAAACAAACCATCATGAAAAATGGTGACTGCAGTACTTTATTTAGCACCCTCATCCACATAGAATCTGATCGAGCAGACGAGTGGTCAAAGGCATTCTAGATATGACCACTTCGTTTTATTTCCAGAAATAACGTACTCCGTATCACATTATCCTTTATTTTTTGTTTTAATGTAAAACCGCCGTATGTGGGGCATTTAACTGCTACTTCCAGCAGATAGGTTGTCCACAAAACGGCGTCCTGGTTGCAGTAGGAGTTATAACATTGGTCAACTTATCCCCTATGCGTCCTATATCAGAACATTTGGATAAAATAGCACAGAGAGAATCTAAAATAAGGTAAATTAATGCAATAATTGAAAAATTCTTTAGTTTGTAATACTTCGACTGTGCAAACCAAAGGAGATGGCGACGTAGACGGAAAAGGCTCCCTTTTACCACGTCGCACGGTCGAACACAAAATACAAGATATATATATATAAATATATATATAGAAGGCTCAGCGTGAGTGATACAAGCCAAGTGCCAGTATGATTTATAATGAGAGTAAGTTTATAAACATAGTGAAACTGTTTGTGTTTGTGTGCGCGTGCATGCGACATATATAATTAACACAGTAGGCCTTTGCGTACAAGAGAAGGTATACAACAATGTGAAGTGACGGACAGTCGTATAAACAATAGTGCGTGTACAATATGTGAGTGTACAAGTGTGCGTGTGAATGAGAAAAACACAGAATATAGAAAGAGTGTCTGTAAAAAGTCTTAAACACTGAGATAGAGAAATACCAGTTCGTATTAGAGTTACACAAGATTTAGAATGTTCATACGCAGGAAGTTGTGGCCAAGTAGCAGAGCTGTGGTATCACAATGTGTGTTGAGCGTCGAATGCTGCGACCTGTGTTACCTGGTATAGTATATTCTGGCTGGTTAGTTCTGACTGTTGTTC
>NC_068984.1:122661712-122671108 GCF_001194135.2 Octopus bimaculoides | reverse complement strand
CGAATGCTGCGACCTGTGTTACCTGGTATAGTATATTCTGGCTGGTTAGTTCTGACTGTTGTTCGTGGTGGAAACAATCCACTCAACAGCGTCGAGATAAAACCGCGCTTGTCGATGTTGGTGTTGCTGGCGACGACAATGGTAGACAGTACATTGGTGGTGAAGACGTCGGCGCTGGAACTAGCAGTAGCTGTGTTTTGTATATGTGTGGTCAACGACCAGACCTGTGAGAGATCTAGAATTGAAGAAGATTGCCGTCGTTGGTTCGGACTTATTTATAGGCGAAATAGGGCTCACCGGAAACCCAGAAAAACTCTATCTCACGTGACCTTATCTCAAACCACGATTGGACGTAATGCCCCCTTAGCAAGCAGAACATGGGGACAATTGCCGCGCAAATAAGAACCAATCAGGATGTAGGACAGAAGGGTCCAAGGCAACCGAAGGCTAGATGTTAGCAGCTTCGTTATCGTTTATGAATGAATGCCCGAGAGAGAGGTTTCAGTACAAGTTCTAGGACAGACCCACGATCAAAGACGTTACAGGTGTGTGCACGCTTATTTTCTGACACCTGTGGAAAGATGTGTTCTTCCTTTTCTGATTTAGCTCCAAGTTAGCCCTTTATCAATCAGGTCTGCGATTAACAGACTTTCCAGCCATGGTCACCTTTTCCTTTTTGAAAGGCCTGCGCATGGCTGTGTGGTTAAGAAGCTCACTTCGTAATCAGGTTATTCCGGGTTCGGTTCCACTGCCTTTCACCTTTGTTCTTATAGCCTCCTAGTGTTGATCAATGTCCTCGTGAGTGAAATTTGACAGGCGGAAATTCTGTATGTGTGTGTTTATGCTGTCCGAAATAAGTAATGGGATCGATCCGACTGACTAAATTCTGAAAGGAAAAAAAGTATCTCGGATCACATCATTCAAAGTTTCCTGCTAAGAGAGTGGTGAATGAAATCCGGCAACTATTTCTAGCACACAGAGCGGTCGCTTAGAGGCTAGCTAAGTAGGTCCCAGTACTGCGTTTGGGACGGATGTATAGTGCAAGTTGACTCGGTTTCGATTTCCATTTATCCCGACCTACCAAAAACCAGCAAACACCCATTTATTACACTCGTTGCCGCCACCACCACTGCTAGAATGGTATGGTTATAGCTACTAATACTACAATTATCATTATTTTCAATATTATTTAGGACAGTGAATCAGGACGCACATTTTATACTGACATAGACATATCCATATATATAGAGAGAGAAAGGGAGCGAGATGTGTATGTGTGTGTGTGTGAGGCGCGTACGTGAGTGTTGCTGTCATTATGAAGACAAAACATCCAAAGCTACTTTCACTGACAATTTTGTTAGTGGGATGTCCTCATTCACTCCCAAACATTTAAAGATTTGCATATGTGGGTGACATGACCACACAAACAGTCTTTCATTGTAACACAATGTGACCCAGTAGACAGATGTGTAGTATAATACAATATACCAACCAATGTGACCTTCTCTACCCCCACGCTTTTATCATTTTTTTTTTTTTTTTTTTTTTTTTTTGTAGCGGTTTTTAGGACGATAGTTCTGATTTGAGAGAAATCATGGGGTGCCGAAATTGCAGAAAGGTGTCCGATGGATCTTCCGTGTGTGTAATGCAAAAATTTCCGTCCAGTTACACTGACACGCTGATTCTGTCAGAGGTACACTGTACCTGTGATTCAAAAAGCGCAAACTCCGCCTGGGATTCAGTACAAATAAAGGTACAAATGTATGTAAAATGTTCAATCAATCACATATACTTTCATTCAGTTGAATGAATAACTGGAACAATCATCGTTGAAACTAACGGAGATCCAAATCCATTTACTTCAACACTGCATGTATGTGTATGAGCGTTTTTGTTATTATTTAGTGGTCACAGGTCAATTCTGACCAAATAGATGTGACCAATCCGCTCCAATTATGATCATCTAATCTTAATTTCAGACAATCTATTCAAAACATTTTTTTTTCTTAAGATGGCAATATGTGGGCTATGGGGAATTTAGCTGCCATTTCTAGCATGCTGAACGTCTATGTAGCGAGGCTCACTTTTCTCTCTGTGTATGTGTGTGCGAACTCGGGTGAGTTGCGTATTTAAAATTCAAATATTCACGGCGTGACAGAGTTATTTTAAAACATTCGGAGTTGTTATAGAGCCGACCTGATACAGAATTCATCATCGCTCGTCCCAGCCGAGCAACATTCTTCACTCATTCAATAAAAATGCCGTCATACATACACTACGAACCAACGAGGATACCCCCACTTCGTAGGGAGTGATAGGAAAGCATTTTGGATACTATTTCTAGCAAGTCGAGCGGTCGTCTTAAAAAGAAAATACATTTAATGTCTTCCTCGATATCTCCACCTACAAAAATCGAGAATGCCCTCATCAACACATCATCCAGCGGTTAAATTTCATTTAATAAATTGAGGTGTTCACTGTTACGTTGTTTATTATATAAGACAGCGTCGTATTACCGAAAGCTTGGTCATTAGAATCGTTATTACTGACATTAATGTCTGTTAAATTCCAACAACCTTTAAGGCACTTTCTTTTAGCTGTGCATTTAAGAACCACTAAAAAATAGTCATTTTATTTCTTTCTTGTTGGAATATGAAAGAATACATTGTAGGTGAGAGGTATCAACCGTTTCAAAATGCCAATAAATCGAACCAACGAACGAGTCTTTACATAGGATAGGCGCTTGTCTTAGAAATAGCAGCCGTCTCAACACACACACACACAGACGGCATACCGGATTCTGTGGCCTTAGACAGACATTAGGACTGCTCGATCGGACAATTCATGTCTAATAATCTCCTCATAGCCCATAATCACCACAGATTCGTTGAGTTGACAAGTTAGCTGAGAACTTGATCTGTCGCCCGGTTTGTTGTCACCACCGCTGCTTGGCACTTTGGGCGCCTTATATTGCCGAGTCCGGTATATTGCAAGCATTCGGGCCAGATCTACGGTCTGATGAAAACCTACTCCCACCTGTCCCGGGAGCGTTGAAAAGATTCACGCGTGCCACTCTTCCTCTTCTAATTCAATCAACAGACAAAAAGAAAAAAAAGGGGGGGGGGGGGTCAGCTCTTCTTATCCTGATGCCGGCTTGATGTATCTGTTTTAATATTCACCGAGCTAGCAAAATCGTTGCTGCACCGGATAAAACACTTTGTGGAATTCTTTCCAACTCTTTGAGAGCTCGAGTTCAACTTTGCTTTTCATTTTTTGGGGGGTTGATAAAATAAAGTATTAGTCAAGTACTGAGGTCGGTACAATCGGTTTGTCCCATCTTCTCAAATTGCTAGCCTTGTGCCAAACAGAAACGGTACCTCCAACGAGCTTCCCATCAGTTTCTGTCTATCAAATTCCATTCTTTGTGCTTTGGTTAACCTAGACGAGATTTTCTCAAAAATACTACTCAGAAAGTGAGGTAAATGCACAGTGACATTCATTCCTATCCATCCATGCGTGAGCATGAAAAGTAGTTGCTGAGAGGGGGATCCCATGGCTTAAGGGTCCAATGGTAATCCATGTATGCTATGGTTTGTGGTCAATACACACACATATAGGTCTCAATGCATAGCTTTGCAACAGGGTAATGTTGTTAAGAGAGCTCTGAATCTACCCAGTTGTAAATAGTTACCTTTAGATTATAGCCAAAGAGTAAGAGCTCTATACAATACAATTCTTCATTCCTCACACAACTGAATTGAACAAATTCTTCTATTGGTACAACCATTAATAGATCCCAGACTTATAATGGTAACATAAATGAGAAATACAAAATATACGGACTGTTCTGAAAGCAGGAGACTTGTTGAAGTGACTGTAAAAAGTATCATGGGTGGAAGAATTTGGAAGGAAACACCAAATTGCTTATAATAGTTGTTTATGATAAGCCTGAGACCTATTATAGGCTCCTGAAATACGACCATCACAAGTTTCTTCAGATTCCATGTTTCAGAGTAGTTCTACTCAATATGATATGGCAAGAGGAGTACAATGATTAAAGTGACAAAGGTTTTGTTAGCTTGAAATAGAGAAAAAAAAGATATTACCTGCATTGTGACAGGTGTCCTATTTTAAAGGCAGATATATCTCATGACCTAGCACTACAGAAACTAGAATCATGCAACACAGTCCAATGACATTCCAAGTTCAGGATGGCCTGCTGGTGAAGATATTGGACTACTTGCTTGTAAATCACAAGTTCAAATCTACTGCAGGCATTTCGTTGGATTATTTAACAGGACATTATATTCTACATTACTTCAGTTCACCTAAGGAATCATCTTGGAATGTTACTTATACATTAGTGTCTATACTGTGGGAGATTTACTTCTTACCAAACAATCTGTAGTGGTATAGTATATTCTACATCGCCTCTGTTCACTTAGCTGTAGTCAGGAATAATAAGCAGACTATCAGGAATAGTCTTTTATTCTGTGCAAGTAAAAATTCTGCTTCGTGCTATAAAAGCAATGATAAGCACTGACCTTAACTCAGAACTTGTATTTAACAAACATATTTGCACATAGAATAAAGGAGATGAGGAGGTGGGGAAGAGCCCATGGCTTTCTGTAGGACTTTGCCAAGCAATCTCTATGGTTAATGTTCAACCTGAACTGTTGTAGGCTGGTGAATGTAAGAGAAACACAGGCAGAAAGTGAATTTTAGAGGGATGCAATTCTAAGCAAGAAGGATTGGATATAGATTTTAATATGGGTTTGATAAGTAAGATGTAATATGGGAGTGGTGGGATTACGAGAGACAGAGGTTGATGAATTAGGTTTGGTGAGATGTTAAGACACACATGCTAGTTCAGATAAACAGATAATGCTGCTGCTGCTGTAGTAGTTGTAGTAGAGACAGTGAGAAGAAACAGAATGCTTATGAGCCAATGGTTGTAGTGTGTTGGTGAATGAATCATTCCCAATCAGTTGAAGACCTTCTTTTGGATGTGCTACAGTGTGTGTATGTGTAGCCAGTAGCACTGTCCCAGATATGAGAGCAACTGATAGCGTTATGTGTGTGTGTGTGTATATGTATATATATATATATAAGACAAACTGGAGTGTCTCTTAATAGTTTTGTTTACTGCATGTTTGATTATATTTCAACTAATTAAATAATTTAATACTTTTAATACTTCTGCCCACATAACTAGTAATCATATCTTGGCAGTGCCACTGCCCTCAACCTGTGCAGTCCTTTTGTGTTACTGAATCAAATCATTCTGTACTTGTTGGATTTTTGCACACAAATGTGTTCCTTGTAAATACAAGTGCCTTACTTAAATCGGAAGGGCTTGTAAGGGTCACTGCTTATATCTGTTTTTATGGTGTTATGGATGATAGATATCAAGTGGCAACCTGCAAATACTATTTTCTCAGCTGACTAGATAGATGAGAAATCAGAGTGTATCCCCAACCGAGATACAAAGATATGGTTAAACACAATTTGAGATAGTACATTAACACAAGTGAATTACAGCAGGTCAAGATAGTAAACCTATGGAGAAGAGCAATCTATTACTGATACTACAAGTTGAGACTACATATCTAGATAGACATCGTTGATATCAACACAACCTATAATAAATATGGGAGAAATCTTTCTGTGGATAGATCATCAGTATCACATCTGACTTTCCCTCAGATTATCTAGTAGCTACTCCTGACAATGGCTGGATGAACTGAGACAATGTGGAAAAAAAAAATGATCTATAACAGAAACACTGTTTTCTGATTAGAATGTTATCTATGATAGGTAACAATGTAGAGATACTCAGGTACATAACACTTCTAAATAAAGTAGGTAAATAGAAGCAAGTAGATAAAATATTCAGCCCAGAAACATTACGAAATACCTGCAGTATATTGCAGTGCATGACTTATAATTTCTCCATTGCACTATCTCACTTCTATGGAATTTTCACATCAAAGACTATATTTTCTATTTATGCTTATAGTCTTGAGAGCTGTATAGACTTCACTGATGGTCTAATAAGACTGAAATACATATGGTCTCACCACTTCTGCCTCCAAAGCTCTAACTAAATCCTTCACTTTTGCATATCTCCATTTAATTTCTAGTTAACTAAAATCCTGATGTTTTCTTGCATATTTGGAGAATAATTCTTCCATTAATGCTAATGACATCTCTTTTCACTACAGATATAATTCCCATATAGATTAACAATAATTTTTAGTTCACTACATTAAGTGAACTAGTACTTAACTCTGTGAACATATGTATGGTGTATTTGTTATCTATTACAAATGCCCCATGAGTAATAGTATAGTGAGTTCAGAGTTCTCTACCTCATTTGAGGCCCTTGAATTAAGATAATTCTCAATCAACAATAGCTTTAAAAGTGGTATATTCAGAAGAAGAGTACTTCCTACACTAACTACTCTGTAAAAGATCACATCTGGTTAGTTCAATATTGTATACATGTAGGTTAATGTGTCAGTTTGTGTATACACATAAACATATCATCCTCAATATTCTTTGACATATTCATCATAGCTAGACACTTCTGCAGTATGGAAAATTACTATTCAACTGTGAAACCAAACATCTTCAGATTTAATGTACCTTTTAACCAATATATGTACTGCATGTTTGTTATTGATTAAGGCACTTCACTACTCGTGTCTCAAATAACTCCTGAACAATCTCTTAGCCTACTTAGGAACTCTTACGTCATGCTAGACTCTTGTTGTTTAGTCCTAGGACAGCCCCAATCCTGTAGGTCTATGACGAAAAGATATTTCAGCAGTAACCATCCAAACTTTTATATAGACATTGTATATTTAAAACTACATGATCCAATGCAATCCTATCATTTTTGTTAGTCATCAGTAGGGTGTGATTTGCAAGGGACTGGGTTAACCTTTTCTACATGTTGACTAACCACATAGACTTGCTCTTATTAGCTCAATATGGTATGGTTAGTATATATATATATATATATATATATATATATATACATATATATAAATAGGCTTCACTGATGGTCTAATAAGACTGAAATACATATGGTCACATCACCTCTGCTTCCAAAGCTCTAACTAAATCCTTCACTTTTGCATATCTCCATTTAATTTCTAGTTAACTAAAATCCTGATGTTTTCTTACTTGCATATTTGGAGATAATTCTTCCATTAATGCTAATAACATCTCTTCACTATAGATATAATTCCCATATAGATTAACAATAATTTTTAGTTCACTACATTAAGTGAACTTGTACTTAACTCATATTTGTGGTCCAGAATTCAGATCATACTAAAATATAGTCAGTTATGATCTATCTAGAGTTAGAGCAAACATTTGTAAGGTAAGTTAATTCTAGTTATTAAAAAGAAAGGTGGTTTGTATATAATTCAATACACAAGGTCTGAAATATATTTTTTTTTGGGGGGGGGGGTACAGTTGATTACACCAACACTCAGTAACTGACTGGTACTTATTTTATTAACCTTGAAAGGATGAAAGACGAAGTTGGTCTCGGAAAAATTCGAACTCAGAACATAAAAAGGTGGAAGAAATACTGTTAGGCATTTTGTATGATGCTTTAACAATTCTGCCAGCTCACTACTTTGGCTTGCATATTGATAAAACCAATTTTGATAAATAATTCAGATTCTCCAAATTATTTTACTTGATTACAGCATTTGAAAGTAAACTGTGCAAGACTGCACATAACAATGTAGAAACCTTGTACAGTTACTTAATAATTCTTCCATCACTACTTCAGCAAGTACAGTAAAAGCAATTCTTTGCTGGTGAGGTCAGAATAATGCTAAACATGGCTACAGTGGTTATTCATGCCAGAATAAAAAGCTGAATACTAGTAGTTACCTAATATTGTTGTCTGTTTCCCCACCCTTTATTGCATAACTATTTCTAGTTATCTTGTTCAATGCTCCCTGCATTAAATATGTCAACACTAACTTTTACTAACATCTTAACAATGGCTGTTTTGACACAGTGCTTAGTATCAACCTCACCTTCCAGTCTTTCAAGGCTGATTAAGCAGCTATGCTTCTTTTATAGCATCCTGAAGATATGTCAGTCACAGTCACTTATATTTTTCCTTCCTTGCCTCATCAAATAAATGAATAAATTGATAAATAAAATCTGGATTAGAGGATGAGACTAAAATGAAAATCACTTTTCAATAGCAGATAATAAGCCCAGGGAAAATGGTTGAGTAGTTAAGATACTGGACTACTTGCTCCTAGGTCATGAGCTCAAATCCATTGCTAGTATTTCATTGTGCTTGTGTGACAGAACAATATATTCTAGATCAGACACTAACATCATCCTAGGCAGGTACCAATCCAATACAATTCACATTTCTACCTAGCTCTATCCCAAGAGACAGCTGGGAGTTTGAGGGTAGAAAGTTTTTCCATGTAATTTACATGGCCTAGTCTGAAGAACTCCTCAGTTCATCTATAAAGAATTGGTACCTAGGAATGTTACCAGTAGTAACCTATGATAAAGAGTTATCTTTCAGCCATTTAAGGTCATACTACCAACACCACTGCCACAACTGGTCCGCCACCATTATTACAACAGATTTTATGACTGCTATTACGGTAATTGATGCTTGCAACATCATACAACCACATTATTTATCCTAAGTCCATATAATAACCTTGGTAATGGGATCATAACACAACACTGCCACGGCTAGTTTCTTACTATAACCCCATATCCCCGCTACAATCATATCACGACTACCAAGCTATCATTACCACCACCACCATCACCACATCTACCATTAACAAAAGCCAGACGAGGGTGCAGCCAAAACTTAGATTTACTACACATGTATGCACATACAGTGAATGCATACGCAGCTAACATTTTCCACACTAGTACACTAATGCATTTAATTGTTACAACACAATATATGTTAAACACGTACACACACAAACACTATATATGAGAGAGGGGGGGGATGCCATACCTATATGATTGTACACAAATATTTGTGTAGTTACACGAAGGCGCACCCACCAGAAGTTCTATGTCTATGAAGTATATAGCTGGAAAAGACACACCCATGGATGATACAGTGAAAAAAAAAATAGTCCCGTATACCGAGACAGGTACAGAAAATTGTAACCTAAAAATTTGACCGTTCCGTGTCTCACAAATATGTTTAAAGAAATCTATATGCTACGAATTAACAAGACTGATTTGCCAAAAGCATGGCATGAGCGAATTCAAAGATCCAATCTTCGGAAAAGCGACAGGCTTATAATTTCTTTATTTCTTTAATTTTAATAAAAATTTAAAAAGCAAATCCAAACATCCATTTTTTTTTTT
>NC_068984.1:122658856-122661214 GCF_001194135.2 Octopus bimaculoides | reverse complement strand
ATCGACCCCAGTACGCAACTTGTACTCAATTTATCGACCCCGAAAGGATAGAAGGCAAAGTTGACATCGGGGGAATTTGAACTCAAAACGTGCAGACGGATGAAATACAGTTAAACAGTTTGACCGGCATGTTAGCGATCCTGCCAGCTGGCCGCCTTAATCCTTTCTTCTATAGGCATAAGGAAGAAGGGATAGTCGATTAAATCGACTTCAGTACACAACTGGTACTCATTTTATCGACTCCGAAAAGATGAAAGGCAAAGTCGACCTCGGCGGAATTTGAGCTCAGAACATGAAGGACAGACGACGAAATACTACTAAGCATTTCGCCCGGCGTGTTAACGATTCTGCCAGCTCGCCGCTTCAATAATAATAATTCTAAGATAGACACAAGGCCTGAAAATATGAGGAGAGGGGGTTAGTCGATCACATCGACCCCACTTCTCAACATGTACTTATTTCAACGACCTCCAAAGAATGAAAGGCAAAGTTGACCTCGGCAGTATTTGAAATCAGAACGTACAAACGGACGAAATGCCACTAAGCATTTTGCTCGGCGTGCAAACATTTCTGCCAGTTCAAGATCTGAAATTTTTTTTAAGAGAGGGGTTTAGTCGATCACATCGACTCCAGTGTTCAACTAGTACTTAATTTATCGAACCTCAAAAGGATGAAAGACAAAATCGACCTCAGTGGGATTTGAACTCAGAACATGAAGAGCCGGAACCAATACCGAAAAGCATTTTTTTCCAATGTTCTAATGATTCTTCTAATTCACTACCTTTGTGCCTCTATGTTTGTAACATAGACAAAGGTGGTGAAATTTTGGAGAAGAGAACAACAGATTAAATCGACCCCAATACTTGAATGGTAATTCATTTTATCGATCTCAGGAAGAAAGGTAAAAGATAAACTGATCTCGGGACAACAATGAATGTCTTTTACGAAATTTGCACACTGGTTACGATCTAACTCATGATGGGATGAACCGTATGGAGCTGTCAGTTAAAATGGCATTTGCACTGACCGTTGGGAACTAATTGTTATAATGAAGGGTCCATAGAGAGTCCCTAGCAACTAGCCAGTTATTTTCGTATGTGAGGACTCAAGGTGCAGTCTCGTAGTCTGGTTGAGTCAGACTCTAGGGTGCTAACTGTTGCTATGGGAGCAGTTCACTATGGTACTATGGGAAGTTAGGTAGCCTCCACTGTTGCTCCCCAATTGTGGTCTAAGAAAAATTAAAACGAGGACGAATCCATGATAGTTACCCCAAATACATACAGCATTACACACACACACACACACACACACAGTGTATGTGAAATAAATATACGTAGAGTTTGTGTAAGAAAAACCGGTATAATGAAAAGCTGTATATATATATGTTTGTATATGTATATTTGTATAATACAGGAGTTTAAAAAGGTGTGGTCACACACACAAGCAATAAAAATAACGGGTGTGAAGTATCTGAATACGAGTTTGAATATTTTTCTGGTTTAGTGAAACGAATTTAACATATACAACATTATAAAATATCTTGAAAATACAGTATACACAATCACGTATATATAGATGCACTTCCATACAATCATACAGGCGTTCCTATAGAACAGAGTCGGAAATTATCCAGTGCGCCAAAAAACCATAATTTCTTCGGATATGTAGGTTTTAAAACATCCTATATTACGATTATATATTTTAAAAATTCTAATCGGGGTAATTTTTTTTTTCTTGCCTCCCTTCCATTTTTTTTCAGTTTTAACTTTCTTTTGAAAATTATTTTTTCACGTGTATGTTTTAAATATCTTCTGAGATTATGAATCTGCAAAAATATGCATAACTTTTTTTTTTAAAACATAAATTTTTTTTTTTTGGTGGGGGGCATTAAAAAACAGTCAATCTGAAAAAAATACAGAAAGAGGTTTGTGGAGGGCAAAAATCTTCCCCACCCTATTTTTCTGCAGGTCCACACAAACTCTGTCCCTCCCCACGAAATGAATAAATACAAAGTTTATATATACACAAACTATATATATATATATATACACACACACAAACTATATATATATATATATGCATGCATGTACATATGTATAGATATAATAGGTTTGACAAACCTGGTCGATTTTTGTCTCTGGGCTACCTTCACTGCTCACAGCAAGTTTAGCTGACTTCATGGTTGTTTAGTGACGATTTGTACTTTTGATAGTTTAAAAAAAAACAACTTTTTTTTCTTTCACTCTTTTGTTCGAAAAAGTATGGAATAATGTAAAGGCTATATTAGTTGTGGGGTAATGCGATTTATGGGATAACAGCTATATATATATATATATATATATATATATATATATATAT
>NC_068984.1:122656542-122658720 GCF_001194135.2 Octopus bimaculoides | reverse complement strand
ATGTATGTGTGTGTGTGTGTGTGTGTGTGTAGGTATGAGTGGGTATATATTTGTGGCAGTATCAATGTGTGCGTATGTGTGTGTATATATGTATAACTGTAAAAGCGTGTATAATTGTAAATTGGGTGACGCGTATATATAATTTGTGTGGGAATATCAATGCATGTTTGTATAGCTAGCTATATGTTTGCAGATTACACGAAATTTCGAAATCCAACAGAGCTTTTTAAGTTGTTAAATAGTAAAGAATCTCTTTCATAATCACAGTGTGTATATAACGGATATACTCCTATATGTATATATTATTATGTATTTACATATAAACGATGGTAGCCTGTATTTGTTTTCTTTTACATAGAGTAACCGGGTACTACAATAATTTTGTATGTCCACTTCAAGGTACCCGGTTTCCTGCTGAGCGGTGTCCTTTTTTTAAAGAGTTGGCTTAGTTGCTGCCGTTGTCCCTCTTAGTCAGTCTGTGTGTCCGACACAATTTACACCCTGCCTTGCTGAATGCCCAGCTGGGGAAGAAGCAACGAGTTGCTCAGACAGCCGCACATACCATTTCGCTGGCAACGAGGGGAGTACAGGATGACAGTCAGCCAAAACCGTCGCTATGCTGTCTCTCTTTTTTCCCCCTCTCTGTCCCCCTCTCTCTATACGTAGAGGGCTCAATACGATTAAATGTATATATATATGTATATGTATGTGTGTGTGTATATATCTGTGTGTATGTATGATATGTATGTAATAATAAGCACGTCTTATTTTACACTATCCTCTTTTTCTTCTCTTCTCTCTTCTTCTCTCTCTATCTAACTATCCATCTATCGTCTGTCTCTTGGGCGGTTCTTCCACTATTTTTTTGTTGTCCCACACAAATCGACCCCCGTCACACTGTGTGTGTCTCTCCTTCTCTCTTTCTTTCTATCTCTAATAGTTTTAATTTTATTTGTTCCTTTTAAGTCAGTTTTTCTCACTTATCTCTTTCCCCTACTTATTATTGTTATTACATTATTATTATAATCTTTCATTCTTTTATTCTCTCATTCAATCTCTCTTTCTCTCCTCGCAACTTTACTCTCCCCTCTCTCTCTCTCACTCTTTCTATCTCCGACTGTCTCACACTTCATCTTCCTGCAATTTCAGTCTCTCATTTTTACTGCACGCACGCACGCTCGTGCATTCACACACACACACACACACACACACACACACACACACACACACACACACACACACACACAACCCACTCACGCACACACTTTCGAGACTAGGAATTCTTTTCTCTTTCTCTGTCTGTCTCTGTCTCTCTCTCTCTCTCTCACTCAGCATACACTTTCAATCTATCCATCCATCCATACATTATCATTCGCCATACACACCCTCTCATTCCTTCTACTTAGACATACTCACACACACACATGCATACACACACACTTCTTTTTCTCTCAAAACGCACACACTAATATTTCTCTCAAAACACACACACGCAAACATATTTCTTCTTCTCTCAAAACACACACACACACTTATTCTCTTTTCTAAAACAAAAAATTTACATTTTTATGTCGTACACACACCTACATGCTTATTCATTCACATATGCACACACGCAATCCCTTCTACTCTTTTCCGTCACTCAGATATAAACACTCTACCACACATAACCCCTTCACCCTGAACGTTTTAGATTTTGGCAGAAGTTTTGGTATTTTTTAGTTTACTTTCCTGTTTCTTACCCACCCCTCTTCTTTAGATAAAATACACTTAGATGTGTGAGTATACACATACACATGCATTCATACATGCATGCATACAAACATACATACATACATACATACATAGAATTATCAACAAAATCTAAGCAGAGTAATTGCATATACGCATGCTTATACATACAGACACACACATACAGATATACAGACATAATCACATACACATGCATAATTATACACATACATACATATATATATATATACATACTTTATTTAAAAGCAGCAGAAATATAACAAAAAACTGTTACTCGGAGTTTCACGTTCCCGTTCATCGGACAGTTTTGTTAGTTTTTTGTTATATTTCTGCTGCTTTTAAATAAAGCATATTACTCTACCTCTGGTATTTGAGCACTCTTTTTTCCACCTTGTTGCACATTTATGTGCTTACTCCGGTATATAT
>NC_068984.1:122654902-122656361 GCF_001194135.2 Octopus bimaculoides | reverse complement strand
ATAGACGGTACAAAGGCGGACAAGAGAAACAACAATTAGGACAGGTGAAAAAAGACTGAACATTCTTGGCTTTCTTTCATCAGTCAAGTCCCAGAAGTCACGACCATTTCGGACAGTTAATACACACACACACACACACACACACACATATATATATATATATATATAAGGCATCCAGCAGTAGGAACCATGTCAAATCAGACTGGAGTCTGGTGCAGCCTTCCAGCTTGCCAGTCCTGGTTAAACCCTCCAACCCATGCCAGCATGGACAACGGACGTTAAATGATGATGATGATGATGATGATGATATACAGTTATATACACACACACACACACCAACATATACAGGTGTGTGTACAATCCCATACAGAAATGCATACAACCAGACATTCACATACACATACATATGTACATATGTATCGGATCTTTTCAATTTAATCTGGCCATCAAATTGAAAAGATCCCGTATATCTTTTATCTTTTACTTGTTTCAGTCGTTACACTGTGGCCATAGTGGGGCACCATCTTGAAGAATTTTTAGTTGACTGAATCGACCCCAGTACTTTTTATTTTTTTAAGCCTGGTACTTATTCTATTGGTCTCTTTTGCTGAACTGCTAAGTTATAGGGACAATAAACAAATCAACACCAGTTGAGAATCCCTAGGTTAAATCATGAAGGAGACCAATAGAATAAGTACCAGGCTTTAAAAAATAAAAAGTACTGGGGTCGATTCAGTCAACTAAAAATTCTTCAAGACGGTGCCCCACTATGGCCACAGTATAACGACTGAAACAAGTAAAAAAGGTTGGGTAATATCCATAATCTCAGTCATGCCAAGGAATCCAACCAGAAAGTCTAATATTAGTTTCTTCTGATAGAGCCCTCTATGGAGGAGGTACCTGAGGACCCTACTCTCACAACCCACTCAGGAATAGTGGGCAGAAAAGTTGGATGGATGGTAATGAATAAAATCATGTCCATGAATGATTTCTATACAAAAATAACAAACGACACTAAACCTAACAAAGATCGTTTGGGTCTGCCCATGTAAACTGGCCACTATTAAAGAAAACACATAGACTTTGTGCATCAAAACAAACGAGTGTCTGAGTCTGACACGTGTTCCATGAATTTCGTTTGTTATTTGTATAGACACAAGTATGGGTGTCTGGTTTGAGAAGCTTGTATTCCAACCACATGGTTTCGGGCTCAGTCCCTCCACCCTCCTTTAGATATCTTGGGCAAGTGCCTTCTATTATAGTCTTCAAGCTGATCAAAGACTTGTGAGTAGATATAGAAGACAAAGACTGAAAGAAGTCTGTTGTGTGTTTGGGTGCATACATGCACACACACACACACATATGTATATAAATAAATATATATATGTATACATGTATGGGTGTGTCTTAACATCATGTGGTTGTTGTAGCTGAATGTCACTGTCATACACTATATATA
>NC_068984.1:122654204-122654892 GCF_001194135.2 Octopus bimaculoides | reverse complement strand
ATATATATATATATATATATATATATATATATATATACATACATATACGCACACATACATATATACATATACGCACACATACATATATACATACACACACATATATATATATATATATATATATATATACATACATATATATTATCTATATGTATATATACATACACACACATACATACATATAATCACACATACATACATACATACATACATACACACGTATGTGTAGCTAAGTGCCTGTGTTTGTGTCTCCTTGTCCTAACATCAAGTGATTGTTGTAAATGAGCACCATGTAAGCAGTGTCATTCATTTCCAGTATTCTGCAAAATATGTCTGGCTATGAGGAAATACTATCTTATTTTAGAATCAAGTGAAATTTGGCAACATCTGGCTGTAGAAAATGTCCCTCAATAAACTCCACCCCACCCATGCAAGCATGGAAAAGCGGATATTAAAATGATGATGGTTTCATTTGAGACAAAACCAATGGAAATTTTTCAAGGAAAAATTTTGATTTTTTTATAAAAAATTATATTGTAATTTATTCATCATCATCATCATCGTTTAACGTCCGCTCTCCATGCTGGCATGGGTTGGACGATTTGAGCTTATAAAGTGAGGTTTATTTTCTTAATAGGATTTTAACTGTCAGGAGATGGGTTTTTCTTGGAAAAAAATGCCTAGAAGT
>NC_068984.1:122650920-122653459 GCF_001194135.2 Octopus bimaculoides | reverse complement strand
CTCACAAGGGGACAAACATAGAGGGGACAAACATAGAGGGGACAAACAAGGACAGACAAAGGGGTTAAGTCGATTACATCGGCCCCAGTGCGTAACTGGTACTTAATTAATCAACCCCGAAAGGATGAAAGGCAAAGTCGACCTAGGCGGAATTTGAACTCAGAACGTAACAGCAGACGAAATACCGCTAAGCATTTCGCCCGGCATGCTAACGTTTCTGCTAACTCGCCGCCAAAGCATCTATTCAGAGCCTATTTTGAAGTTGCTTTATTGTGACATTTAAAGAGCTTCAGAAAAATCACTTCCTCATTGCAGATGCAGTACATTTAACAGCGAAACCATTAGAAGTACTTGAACTCTTCTTGGAGAGTGCTGTGATCTGATACTGTCACTTCAAGGGACTTTGAATTGTTTGAGCCTATAATTGAAGAAATTAACATGTTTGAGTAATTAGAGAAGCTTGAATGTGACCGAAGAGGATAAGAATGACTTGGTTGAAGGCAATAATCCATTGAAAATCTGAATGAACTTCAGTGGGAAGAGGCTGAATTCTTGCAACAATAACAGAACCTTGAAGAGGAGAACCAAAATCGAACAAGGACCATATCAAGAGAAGCACTGAGGAAAGTTTTTGTGTCTTTGACATGAAATCACAGATGTTTTGAGAAATATTAATCTTTATAGAGGATACTAAGTTAGCTATTTTTCTGATAAAGTATTACAATAATTTTGCTCTATCCAGAAAAATAGATTGTGACAATACCCCTTAGATATATTGTTTAAAAAAATGTAATTTAAGAATCTTTTACTTTTACTGTTTAACTTATGTCTATCCAAGGCATTTTCATATTTTTGTTCTGAATGTCCGTGTTTGTTTTTAAACATTTAGTAATCCTTTGTTTTATATGTTCTGAATAATATAAAGCTTTCTTTTCATAAATCCCAAGTCACTCAGAGATTGAGAAATAAAAAAAATTGGGAATGTGTCTCATATGTGTGTGAGTGCCAAGGAAATATATTCTCTATATCACATCTGATACACAGGACGAGCAAAAAGTTAACAGAAAATCCTGATGATTCTCCTACAGAAGAAAAGAATCCTTTCTGATCCTAAATAGTTTCTTCCTTGCCTGCCACACTACTCTTCACTTTGTCTGCACAGTCTGCCAAACTCATGTAAGAAATTATGATTTTTCAATTGTTAATTTATAATATTTGTTTATTTTCAAAAATTTTAAATTATTTTTTTTTTCCACCAAAATCTAATTAATCATCCTTTCATTCTATAGATTATTTATATTATTTATCAAATAACACTTTCAATGTTTACTTTTAATGTCTGTTAGCTTTTGTATCTTCAGGGGATATAGATATTTGAAATGAGATGTGGATTTTTTTTTCATTTATTTATTTTGTTTCCGTTCATTCTTGTTATTATAATGGTGTCTTAATTTAACTATTACTTCATTGTTTTTATTCTATATCTTTATTTTTTCATTGCTTATTTGTGCTTTATTAATAATATTCAAAGGAATGCTTTGCTTTGGGTATATAGTTTCAGTGTTGGTGGATGTTTTAGTAGTAATTGTCCCATATCCACATATTTTTATTTATTTAGTAACTGATTTTTATAGTAGTGAATAAGGATCTGAAGCAAATTAAATTTGTAACCATAAGATCAACAGTACTTTTATTATATGAAGCCACTCTCCCTTCTTGGTGACCATCCAATTGCTTTCTCTAGGGTTGTCCTTTAGCATGAATCATTCATCCCTCACCCAAGTTAACTTGGAAAATAAGCTTCTGTGACCATGGAGTCAGCCTCTATCTGGGTCAATGAAGGAGAATCTGCCTCGACACTGTGTGGGTGTGTGTGTGTGTGTGCATCCATGCATAGTAAAATCAAAATCTGTTGACGAACTTTAATATCTCTTTTTTCGCATTTTCTCTGAGGATGGACTCTCCGAAACGTTTGTTTTTCAACTCCCCATGGCAAGTTCACATGTTGATTTTACAAAATAATACAGTTTTGCTGCTACAGATCAACACTAGTCTCTCTGAAGTTTGTTTGATCATTTACACACACACACACACATACATACACATATATATAAAAACACATATGCACATACATGTATGTGTGTGTGTGTGTGTGTGTGTGTGTGTGTGTGTGTGTGTGTGTGTGTGTGTGTATGTGTGTGTGTGATTGTGTGTGTATGTGTGTATACATATAAACGAAGGAGAGCTGAAAAGCTCTGGGCCTTGGACAAAAGAAAATACAGGAGGATTAGTTAATTATGATTTTATCCAACTTATTCCCCTCACAGATTCACACACTTATTGCAGCGCTACTTCAGTTTTTCTAAACTCTACAAAAGAGCTCGGAAGGTTGGGCCTCCAGCCAGGCCTTTCGCGATACCCTTAAAGCCAGGAACTTTTTAGAAACCTCTATATGTATGTATATATATATATATTATTTTCATCAAGTATATATACCTACCTACACACACACACACACACACACACACACACACACACA
>NC_068984.1:122645537-122646548 GCF_001194135.2 Octopus bimaculoides | reverse complement strand
ACTCTTTCACCACAACATTCTCTCACTCTTACTTCCTGTTTCTGTTGTGCCTGTAATTCAAAGGGTCAGCCTTGTCAAACTGTGTCATCCTGAATATTCCCGAGAACTACGTTAAAGGTACACGTGTCTGTGGAGTGCTCATCCACTTGCACGTTAATTTCACGAGCAGGCTGTTCCGTTGATCGGATCAACTGGAACCCTCGACGTCGTAAGCGACGGAGTGCCAACAACAACAATCATCTATCATCTCCTTCGTGGGATGATATCTTGAGATCAGTCTGCACCACTTCGCCCCCATCTTCCTCGATTTACCTCTCGTACAATTTCCATTAAATTTGAGCGTGCAGCATTTCTCTATGTAGCTGCCAACCTTCATAAGAATGTATACACCATATTAACATTTGTTAGAGTGCTACCAATGTCGTCCTACCGTAACAGAATAATATTATAGTTAAAATATGCTTTCTATTATATTTCATAGTTAAGATTGTTCAAGCATTTGCTATAGGTATTATTATTCTTTCAACATATCTTCAAAAATTTTAAATCACAAATAGAAAATCAAAAGAAAGTGAATGAGTATTTTCTTACGTTCAGCTGGCATGTAGCTCTTTCTAGCGTGTGTTCACTTTTCGGTGTCAAGACACAATACATAACAATAGATAACAAGACACAATAGATAACATCTCTCAAGGGAGAAGAGAAGACGAGCGTCTAACAAAGTATATAATTTTCGAAGATGTTCCCTCCAAAGAATGCACATTCAGTGATACTTGATTTCACGCTACCTCAAGAATGAAACGCTCCAGAAAAATGCAATTTCAAAAGAAATCATATATTTCATGGCTCTCTGGAAACTTTGAGCAATCTTATAGTTTTCAAAATAACTGTATCTATCTATCTATCTATCTATCTATCTATCTATCTATCTATTTATCTATCTATCTATCTATCTATCTATCTATCTATCTATCTCTCCCCACCCCCCTCTCTCTCTCTCTCTCTCTCTCT
>NC_068984.1:122643770-122644312 GCF_001194135.2 Octopus bimaculoides | reverse complement strand
ATATATATATATATATATATATATGTAAATGTGTGTGTATGTTGTGTGTGTTTGTGTTTGTTGAGTGTGTTTGTGTGTGTGTATTTGTTCCCCCATTACCACTTCACAACCGGTATTGGTGTGTTTACGTCTCCGTAACTTAGCGGTTCAGCAAAAGAACCCGATAAAATAAGCACTAGGCTTAAGAAATAAGTCCTGGGGTCGATTTGTTCGACGCACACGTCAAGATCACCAGCCCTCTTTCACACGCACATACATACTCTCTAACACACGCGCACCTTCGTTTTGGGATCACTACTACTTTGTTATCTCCTCTTCTTAACTCTCCTGTGTGACCCTTCTGTCCGGCAATCGCCACGATAGATCGCTAACCATTACACGCATTTTTTTCCTCTCCTTGTTTCTTTCTGTGTTCCTTTCTGTGGAAGAGCGTAGGCTCGAAACGTTAAAGACTTTTTCAATTCCCGAGCGTAATACTAATACATCTGTTTGTTTTCTAGACCACTTGTCTTCATCTGTTGTTTTTTGTGAATTCTCCCTAT
>NC_068984.1:122638342-122643400 GCF_001194135.2 Octopus bimaculoides | reverse complement strand
ACACACACACACACGCACACACACGCACACACACAAAGAAGGGACCGAATGTGTTAACGATAAGAAATATGCATGAAAAGACTGCACTAGGTGAAGAGTAAAAGACGAAACTAAAAATGAATTTGTAAAATTTACGAAACGAAGTGGCAACAAAAAAAGTAGTTTTTTTTTTTTAGGTTGAAAGGTATAATTGAGAAATTTGAATGCCTTAGGTAAGAGTTTCCACGGTAAAATGGCGAAGAGAAAAGAAAAATAAGTATGAACATACAGACATTCCACAAGAGATTGATATGTATACGCACATGCGTGCATATACATGTATGCATGCGTGTGTGCGTGCGCGTGTTTGTATGTGTACGTGCATACATGTGTGAGTGACCCTCATTTATAGCCATAATTCTGCATGACTTAAGAAAAGTAATTAGAACACTATGAATAGGTGTAAATCAGTATGGCCCTATATAAGACAAATTGACAAATTGGCCAGTATGACCTCCATACACAGCAAGAGGAATGACATTTTGCAGAAGAAAGGTGGTATACATACATGACGATGATGATGGCCGTCCACTCGTGACCAAGGAAAACCATTATTGACCTTTAGGAACATTGTGCGCTCAACACAACCCTATACTTTACACTTGCAGCTCCGTTGGTGACTAACGAGCCCTGTTCTTGAGAAACGTACACGGCTGCAAACATTGTAGACCAAACTTTCTCCATTCATTACACTAGCGGTGCGTTTTCGAGCAGCACGCTTAAATTCTTCATGAAGAACACGTGTTCTTTCAAAAGTATCGACTCCCTCCCTTACCTGTTTCCTCCATCCGTGGCGATGACAAGCATTGCTCTCCCAGTCAGCCTCATGCATTTCACAGGCTTTTAATGAGGACTTTACACAGTCCTTAAATCGCAGTCTTGGCTTCTACCGGGGTCGCTTTCCACTAATAAGTTCCCCATATAACATCTGCTTAGGGATCCTGCTATCAGTCATTCTAACAAGCTGTCCAGTCCAACGTAACCGGTGTTTGTGCACTATCGCCTCAATACTCAGGATATCGGTTTTCCTCAGGACCTGTGTATCTGGAGATTTTAAGGTCCAGCCAACATTCAGAATGTGTATCAGATATCTCTGATGGAAACGTTCAAGGACCATTAGATGACGTTTGTAAAGGGTCCATGTCTCACATGAGTAAAGGAGCAATGTCAATACACATGCACGGTACAAATGTCGGAATGACATTTTGCAGAAGATAGGTACACACACACACACACACACACACACACACACACACACACACGCGCGCACGCACGCACACACAGATTGTAGATGAGTGTGATTATCAGTGGCAGCTCGTGTATAGGCAGTGCGGAACTGCAGCACCCCCTATTTCCACTTGATATTATTGATAACATTCAATATAATGAGTCCTTTTTTCTTTAATTCTTTCTTTATACTTGTACATTATATAATCCTTAAGCGTAATGAGAGTAGCCATCCTCTAGTTTATGAAATAAATACAAAAATCCTTGTATAGAACTGTGCGCTTCATAGTTCCAGCCACACACACACACACACACACAAAGAAGGGACCGAACGTGTTAACGATGAGAAATATGCATAAAAAATCACATATTCGAGATAGGAAGCTTCACGTTAGAGGGAGAGAGCACTGCGTGAATGACAGTGCCAAATGTTGTGTTCCAGTGAAAGGTAGTGTCTCCTTTTGGCTCCGCGTGTGTTGTGCTTAAAAACGTGTTTATATTCTCGAATGTGATAAAGTGTAGAATTAGATTATTATCTTGCTTCTAGCTTCAGTGTTGCTGCCAGGATTTGGAAAATAGGGCACATTTCCCTCCTTATTTTGTGATTTAGGGGGGATTTTTGAAAAACAAGGGGGAATTCGCGGCGGTGTTCAGTGAACAAATTAAACACATACCCGGCAGTGGTTAAAACGCGACGGATCTAGTTTATGTATAAATTTTCCTTTTATATGTTTGTTTCCTTTTACACAATATTAAAACAACGGCTAAAAATTTTCTTCAGTAGCACCCTCACTAATTTTATTTACAAGTCGCCACTGGTGATTATGTAGATATCAATAGGGCTTTATAAATGACAGATGCAAAAAGAAGAATCTGGCCTGTACAGATAGCAGTAAGATGATATATTTTGTAGGTCGTTATGATTATATTATATTAGATCAGTTTGGCTTTAAGGACGAGAATTACAAGTTAGTGTGACCTTTGTAGATGGCAGTGAGTATAGCCTAATAATTTAGGTCACTAATATATTATAAGTCAGTGTAACTTTATGGACAGCAAGTACTACGATAATCTTTATTCTTCATTTGACTTTTTACTCTCTTTGTAGGGAGAGGGATCTGTGCATTTTTCTTCTATATCCCATCTTACTTTCCTCCATTTTTCTTTTGATCTCTTCTGTCTCACTCCCAGCTATCTCTCTTTATATTTTTCTATTTCTACCGTTGTTCTTCGTCTCAGTTTTTCCTCGCTTCCTTTTCCTCCTCTATTTGCTCTTTCTATTGTGTCCTATTCCCCGTGTTCTAAAATCCATTTTCTTTACTCTCGATTTATCCCTGTTCTCTACAGCTTTCGTTTCTCCCCCTCATTCTTCTTCCTTGTGTTTTCCTGTCGTACTCTTTTTGTCCCTATCCTCCATTAGTCTCCATTTTCTTGTTTTTCTTATAACTCTCCACCTACATCTCGCTCTCTACCCTCAGCTTGCCCTCTTCTTTCACTAAGTTCTCTCCCCTTTGCTTTCTACCGCCAGATTGTTCCTAATTCTGCTCCCCACTTTAACCCATTTACTTTCCCTTTACTGCCTTTTACCCACTACCCCCAAATTTCTATCCATACTCTCCATCACTATGCCTAGTTACTCTCTCTCTCTCGCTCTCTCTCTCTCTCTCTCTTTCTCTCTTTACCATGACTCTCCATCTGCCTCTGTATTTTTGATCTCCTCTGTTGACTTTTCTTTCCCCCATCATCCTAATCTTTACTTCACTCTTTCCTTGCTCTCCACCTTTGCTCTTAGCCGTTTTCCTCCTTCACACCTACGGTTTCCCGGTTTCAATGGCATATGTGTTCCCCAGCTGGACGGGACGCCAGTCCATCGCAGCGTTACTCATTTTTGCCAGCTGAGTGGACTGGAGCAACGTGAAATGAAGTGTTTTGCTCAAGAACACAACGCATCGCCCGGTCCAGGAATCGAAACCACAATCTTACGATCATGGTGCTGACACCTTAACCAATAAGCCACGCGCCTCCACTCCTTCACACCTACGACTTCCTCTTAAATCTTGCTTTACTCTCTTTTTTTCTACAAACTTTCTATCCTTGTAATATATTTCTTTCTTATGTGCATCATCTCACTTTTTGTATCTTGTCTGCTTTTTCACTCCGTAACTCCCTCCTTGCTACTCTGCTGTTTTGCCCTTCAAATCCCTCATTGCACCCTACCTGTCGCTTAGCACTCCTAAATCCCTCATTTCTCTCCGTCTCTAGTCTTTATCTGTATGTTCCAGCGGGCTCATCATTCTCATTTCTTATCTTGCTCACTTCAGTTCTCTTCTTGATCTAATACATCTCCCTATTTACTCCCAACTTCCTATTTACACTCTTCCCTTACCTCATTTCAATTACTCTCCTTGTTCTTTCATCTTCTGGATCTCTATTTTCCCTTTCACTTTCTTTTTCTCGCTATTACTCTCCATTTTTATAATCTCTTGGCTAATTCTTTGTCTACCTAAAAGCTGCAGCTTATAAGGCAGACAAAGAGCAAATCAAGAGATGGAGGTAGGTAGACATTTATCTCAATTTTCTTTCTGCCTCTCTCTCTCTCTCTCTCTCTCTCTCTCTCTCTCTCTCTCTCTCTCTCTCTCTCTCTCTCTCTCTCTATTCCTTATCGTTTTCCTAGGTCGTCCTCAGTTGATTCATTCCCCATCCCTCTCCTTATTTTCTGCCCATACTCTTATACTTTCAGTTTAATATCTAGTCCACTCTAGTGTAGTAATGATAAAATTGAAAGAAGAGCAATGTTTTCACAGACTCTATTATGTCCAGACATTACAGAAATATCTGAATTCAGCATCCTCTGTTTATTCTCCATACATTGCCTTTCTCTCCATTTTCTAAAATCCATTTCTTACTCTCCCAATCTCTCCTTGCTTTTTACCACTCTTTTTTTACTTCTGTTAAATCTGCATACCAATGAATTTGTGAAACTAAATTTTCGTAATCGTTCTCCTCCTAGATGCGTAACCACTGCTTCTTGTGTATTTGAAATCTACTCCCGATACTAAAAAACCGATAGATCGGTTACTTGAGTCGTTTCATATTTTTCACTCGCAATATCTTTTACATATTTTAATTAAAAGAAAAAAAAACCTCTGAGGATTAACTAGGTAAAGTTAGAGAAATAAGTGAATGTTTAATTAAAAGATTAATCCCATAGTTGTGATGCAGCCTATTACTAAAGCTTAGGCTTCAGTAAAACAGCAGCGCTTGATCATTAAAATAATATTTGAAAGAGATTGCTTTGAAAATTACATGAAAGACAATACAGAAAATTGATAGGGGGGAAAAAAGAAGAAATCAAAAGTTTAAGATATATCTCTACATTTACTGGACAACTAAAGTTTCCTTTTAAAATTTACTTTGCAAATAACAACAATAATCACACATCCCCATCCCACGACGTCGATTGCAACCACCACCACCACCACCACCATCATCACCACTATCCTAATACTGGCTTTTATGTTCTATTTTGTATGCATTGTAATCTTCAGGCTGTCACATATTCGAGACATTTCTGCTCCATAGACTTAACACATCTATTTAAATCAACCGTCACCATATAATCCCATATCATTTATTTTTTTTAGACAGAAGACGTTCATGAAAACTGTATGGGAGACCAGGTATCGTATTCACTAACACTGACCAGCGCACGACACACAAGTATACATACACGCGGGTACGCACGCACGCACGCACGCACACACACACACACACACACACACACACACAAGC
>NC_068984.1:122636264-122638332 GCF_001194135.2 Octopus bimaculoides | reverse complement strand
CACACACACACACACACACACACACACACACAAGCGTGCACGCTCTCACATACCATAACAAACTCTGTGAACAGGGCTACTATTCACATATCTGGGACGAAGGAGTCGCTATGCTCATTCAAACATTCGACATATAATCCAGAATACTAAGCCATGTGATTGATAGGCAAATCTTCGGTCATTGTCACACTAATAGCTACTCGACAACGTACTGTAGGCACCCTCTGGATTTTCTATCGCTGCTACAGTAGCTTTTGTTCCTCTGTATTATCCCTGCTTCTCATGCAACAACAAAGAAACCTCTATGCATTCAATTGACCTGCAAGAAATATCAATCAATTCTCGTCCAGATCACACCTTATAAGCATCAAACTTTATTGATTCCAGTCTATCACGTCTCGCGAACAGTACTGCTAGAAACCTGCATACCTCTGCTTGCAGATAGCATGCACCATGTGCGGTCTGTTAGAGATCGAAATGTGACTTTGTGTCCATGCTGCACTCCTGCCATCCGGATCCATCGAACTGTCTTTGTGACACTTGTATTTCAGCACATACTCCTTAGCACAAATAACGTACCATTCATATATCACGTCAAAGAAATAGTCGAAGATTAATCTAATACGTCGTTTGTGGGGCCTTGTCGACGAGGGCCTGATCGAAGGGGAAGATGTCTGTCCTCAATCCTTTTAGCTTCGTCCATCATGCAAACTCCTTCGCCATAGCTACTAGGCAGAGCAACACCACCGGCTCAGTCTTCTCAGAGGTGAGTGGTGTAGTGATCCTCAAGATGGATTTGGTTACACGCGACAACGGCTGTTTGACATAACTTCAAAAGTCAGCAACATTCGAATATTGCATGAGAGTGTGCCGTAGTTTCATCGCTTTGCGCGTATCTCAGACAGTCTCACTTGGCGGTACTTCCATGCCAGTAGAGTTAATCTCGAACTGGTAATGTCCCTCAAAAGCACAACCAGGTCAAGGATTTTTGGATACTATAGGCGCAGGAGTGGCTGTGTGGTAAGTAGCTTGCTTACCAACCACATGGTTCCGGGTTTAGTCCAACTGCGTGCCACCTTGGGCAAGTGTCTTCTACTATAGCCTCGGGCCGACCAAAGCCTTGTGAGTGGATTTGGTAGACGGAAACTGAAAGAAGTCCGTCGTATATATGTATATATATATATGTGTGTGTGTGTGTGTGTGTGTATGTGTGTGTGTGTATGTTTGTGCTTGTCCCTCCAACATCGCTTGACAACCGATGCTGGTGTGTTCACGTCTCCGTAACTTAGCGGTTCGGCAAAAGAGACCGATAGAATAAGTACTAGACTTACAAAGAATAAGTCCTGGGGTCGATTTGCTCGACTACAGGCGGTGCTCCAGCATGGCCGCAATCAAATGACTGAAACAAAAGAAAAAAGAAAAGCAATGGTTGTTGACTACAAAGTTCCATGAAACAGTCCAGCTAGTTCGTCTTCGTCAACGCCTAGAGTTACCCCCAAGTACATCATCGCCCTCATTCATCATTAATTTTCTATTTATTGCTAACGTGGAACTTTAACCGGCTGCATTGCCCGACTGTAAGGGAGAAAGGGACGCCTGACGATATTTCAGGTACCAGGTGTAAATATGAGTCTTTTCTTGATCCAGGACTCATTAAAGAGATGAGTTACAGAAAACATACCTGGCACACAGAAACTACGCCTGCTCAGACTCAACGCGAGTCTGTATCAATAATTATTGTTGTTGGCACTCCGTCGATTACGACGTCGAGGTTTCCAGTTGATCCGATCAACGGAACAGCCTGCTCGTGAAATTAACGTGCAAGTGGCTGAGCACTCCATAGACACGTGTACCCTTAACGTAGTTCTCGGGGATATTCAGCGTGACACAGTGTGACAAGGCTGACCCTTTGAATTACAGGCACAACAGAAACAGGAAGTAAGAGTGAGAGAAAGTTGTGGTGAAAGAATACAGCAGGGTTCGCCACCATCCCCTGCCGGAGCCTCGTGGAGCTTTAGGTGTTTTCGCTCAATAAACACTCACAACGCCCGGTCTGGGAATCGAAACC
>NC_068984.1:122633420-122635695 GCF_001194135.2 Octopus bimaculoides | reverse complement strand
GGGGGGGGGGCTACAGCTTTTTCAGCTTTTTCTTGGCTCTTCCACAACGTAGTTACTTGAAGTCATTATTATTATATATTTTAATTGTCATGAAGACAATTAAATCATTACAATACGCAACTAATATGACGAATGAACAGTTATGCAGTCATATATATATACGTATATACACATGTACATACTTATATAAATATATGCATATGCATAGTTGTATATTTAATGAATAAATAAATTTATGTGCGCAATAACATTAATAACAATAACAACAATACTAGTTGTAGTAGTTATAGCATCCATTTCTCCATTCTGTCTTATCTACTTACATTCCATGAACAATAAGTCTTTTGTGTTAAAAGAGATGTCGTCTGCTTTAGTCTACTATTGTTCTGAACATACGTGTATTGATCATGTTTTCTATGGTGGAAAGGAAAGTTATTCTAAACTTTTCTGCTTCTCTTTCCCTTTCTCTCTCTCTCTCTCTCTCTCTCTCTCTCTCTCTCTCTCTCTCTGTCTCTCCCTCTTTCTCATGTGGTTGATCGAGACGAATGGCAACTCTCACTTGCAATGTTTTTATATTATGATAGTAAAAAACATCAGAACCACCCCACCCCCACACAAACAAAATAAAAATAAAATTAATTAATAAAACTCTTTGACAATAAACTCATCAACTTTATTACTTTAAACAACAACAACAAAAACAACAACAACAACAACAACAACAATAACGACAACGACAATAATAATAATAATAATAATAATAATAATAATAATAATAATAGTGGTTTCAAATTTTGCCACAAGGACAGCAATTTTTGAGGAGGGGCTGAGTCGATTACATCCAGCCCAGTGTTCACTTGGTACTTATTTTATCGACCCCGAAAGGGTGAAAGGCAAAGTCAACCTCGGTGGAATTTGAACTCAGAACGTAGTGACGGGCAAAATACCGCTAAGCATTTCATCCGGCGAGCTAACGATTCTGCTAGCTCACCTCCTTAATAATGATAATAATAATCCTTTTTACTATAGGCACAAGGCCTGAAATTTTTGTAGGAGGTGGAGGGGCGGCTAGTCGATTACATCGACCCAGTGTTTCACTGGTACTAATTTCAGTAAAAAGTAAATGAAGTGATATAGTGATAAAAGAAACGAACTTCAGGAAAGCAAATGTTGCCTTCACTCATCACGCAACACGTCTATTCAATTCGAAAATTGCTACAAGGCCTTTTGTTTCCTTACTAAAGGAGCTATCTACAGAATTCTCCAGCTCATCACTCCTCAACGAAAATAGATCTATAAGTACTGCTCTTCCTGATAAAACACCACAAGGATGATAGAAATAGTTGTAGACAATCACGTGTCTAATTTACTTAAGTGCCGCTAAGGGAGTTAACTCTGTAGCAAGTAATCGGACCAGACCAGCTTCCGCTCTGACTACGATTTCCTGCATACATTGAACTGTAGATGTCAAAGCGGGTATCGCATCAATTTCACTTGCCTTCCCTGGCTAACTTATAAAACAATATATCCTTTGTCAGTGATCACCAGTGAGGTCATGAAGTATTTGCTAGAGACATACTTACGTCTGTCATAAGCAAGTAGTCTCTCATATGTGATAACTTTGGTGAAAGTTATGTGGTTACCTTGGCATTAACAAAGCCATGGACTATGTCCGACACGAAAATGTCTCAGTGAAGTTGTCACTCTTTGTACTCAATTCCACTTTTATTATTTTAAGCAAGGATCGGCGTTTTATTCTCAGATTGTTTATCATAACATGCACCAAGAAAACACACAGTGATTCACATTCAATCGACTCTATATGTTATGAATTAATTTGTCTATCTATCCACCCATCTTCTCCGCCTGCTGTTCCTGAGAGGGCCGTGGGGGTAGAGTATCAGGTCGAGTATGGTCCTACCAGAAGTATCCGTCATTACACTTTCTCGCTGGATTCCTTAGTGGGGCCAACTGAGATTGTGAATATTATCCAAGCATCTCGTTCTTGGTTTACCTCTAGGTCTCCTGCTGATTGGCTCAGCTTGAAGAATCCGTGCAGTCATGTCTTGACACTACCCTCTGTTTATTAATTACCTATTTGTTGTTATTTTTAACCACGTATCCTTCTATGCAGATATTACATTTCGTTCTGACTTAATTTCTGCGCACAAATGGTTGTCACTCACTCACTCACTTACTCATGCTCTCTCTCTCTCTCTCTCTCTCTCTCTCTCTCTCTCTCTCTCTCTCTCTCTCTCTCTCTCTCTCTCTCTCT
>NC_068984.1:122627015-122633180 GCF_001194135.2 Octopus bimaculoides | reverse complement strand
GAATGACCATGGAATTGCACCTAAAAAAATTACCCCCCAAGGCACGAGTCCGGGCAAGCTTGTTTGTGGAAGACCAGCAGTCGCCCATGCATACCAGCCTCCCCTCTCCACGCCACCTATTTTATCCGAGGGAAAGGCAAAGGCCGATACAGCTTGACATCAGTAACGTCGCAACTCATTTCTACAGCTGAGTGAACTGGAGCAACGTGAAATAAAGTGTCTTGCTCAAGAACACAACACACAGCCCGGTCTGGGAATCGAACTCCCTAACCCATGATTGTGAGCTCGACGCTCTAACCACTGAGCCATGCACCTTCAGAAGAGAACGATACATACATTTAAGACACAACACAATATAGAATTTGAGATAGCAAAGAGAAACAGGTTCACCGACCGGATCCGAATGACGTATCTATTGATTACTGCACAAAGCGCCTCTCAATTCCTATACCTCAAATTATAAAACTGAGTTTCTGTTCTTTTATTATATACATATTTACGCCCCACAGGTCATAATACATAGCTCGGACCTCGCCAGTGGCTTGTTCCTCATTTTTATTTCAATTTGGTCCTATCAGCTCTATTTTAACCGCACATTGAAAATCTTGGCCGCTAATTCACAATAAGGGATTTGTTCTTCTAGATCAGCTGACCTATTAACAAGAGCGCAGAAAACAATAGTTCCACATATTTAATTTTCTATGAAATACATGCCTATAGAAACGGTTTATCATTGAAATGGTTTCCTATTGAAACGGCACGTTAGATTTCTTTTCTTTATCATTCCTAAAGGGCTTCATTGTCTACATGTGTGTGTGTGATTGTAAATACAGGTTCTGTTCTTATGCCATTATCAATGAGATAACATAGACGTGAGAAAAATTTAAGTAGCTTACTGCAGAATATATGAATATATTAATTCTAAAGCAAGAATACATATTTCTAGCCTTTACGTAAACCGACTCTTAAGGATACAAATTCACATTTAGAAAGCTAAGTATCACTACCTACGTCGACGTAGTTAAGCCATTTCCAGTTTTGATGAAATTACATTGGTGAAGTCACGTGGGACGCAAGTGTTGAATATGCTTTCTGATTCGCCACAAGGCCAAGAGTTTTGAGTGGAAGGATTTTAACCGGCTAAGGTGTTTGATTGGTACTTTATTTGAACGACTCCTTGGGCAAGTGTTACGTACTATTACCTCGAGCCGACCAAAGCCTTGTGAGTGGATTTGTTCGACAGAAACTAAAAGAAACCTCTCGTGTGTGTGTGTGTGTGTGTGTGTGTGTGTGTGTGTGTGTGTTTGTCCCCCATCACCGCTTGATAACCGGTGTTGGTGTGTCTATGTCCCTGTAACTTAGCAGCTCGGTAAAAGTGACCTATAGAATAAATATCAGGCTTAAAATAATGTACTGGGATCGATTCGTTCAACTAAAATTCTTCAAGACGGTGCCCCAACATGGCTGCAGTCTAATGAGTGAAACAGATAAAAGAATAAAGCAATAAAATGAACACGGTGGTTTTTGTCCCAAGAATATAAAGAACAGGAACAAATACTGCTCGGCACTTTTCCCCGATGCCTTAGCGATTTTTCCAACCCACCGCTTTCGTTTAGATTAATTATTGTTCCTAATTTAGGCACAAGGCCAGTAATTTTGAGGTGATGGATTTAGCACTATAACATGCCAACACAACAGCAATATGATAATCCATCTCAAGAGAACTATGCATACATATGAGACACCACACTATAGAATTTGAGATAGAAACGACTTCGGTACTTTTGATTTTATCGACTCCTAAAGAGTGAAAGGCGGGATTTGAACTCAGAATGTAAAGAATCAGAACAAATACTTTTAAACATTTCCCCCTCTAAACTCTAACGATTTGTCCAGCTTGACGCCTTCTATTAGGCTGGTAATGGTTTCAAATTTTAGTACTAGGCCAGTAATTTCGGGGGAGGGTAAGTCGATTACATCGACTCTATGTTCAACTGGTATTTGTTTTATCAACCGCAACATAATGAAAGGCAAACTCGACCTCGGTGGAATCGGAACCCAGAACAAAAAGACGGACGAAATGCTACTAAGCATTTTGCCCAGCATGCTAGCGTTTCTCCAAGTTCGCTGCCTTCCATTGGGCTAATAATGATAACAAGCAATTGGCTGAATGTATTGGCAAGAGAACGAATGAATGAGCGAGCAGTAAAATAAATGGCGCCGAAAAGTTTTGTTGCTGATATAAAACCTTATTACTTATTCGCTTTATTCTGCGAGTTCTTTCCAGTTATAACTCGTCATCAGATTTCTGTTTTTATCGATAAACTGAGGGCCGGAAACTTTAGCACACCATTGTTGCTAGGGGGAAACTAAATATGTATTTCTATATACGTAGTCCTTCTCCTTCAGTTTAAAGCCGGTTGCTGCTCCTAAATAAATGCCCTCCAGCAATCCTGAGATTTACTGCATCTGAATGTCGTGCCAAAGGAGCACACGATCAGTATGAA
This sequence comes from Octopus bimaculoides, assembly GCF_001194135.2. Taxonomy (NCBI): domain Eukaryota; kingdom Metazoa; phylum Mollusca; class Cephalopoda; order Octopoda; family Octopodidae; genus Octopus; species Octopus bimaculoides. The sequence continues at coordinate 122,630,673 of NC_068984.1, read as the reverse complement.
TGTTATCCAATGTAGTTTACAAATTAACTTAATAATTGCAACTGCTACTTAGGACACATCAAACAAGTACACACAAGACCACATCAGCAAGTGCAATAATCTCATACACAAAAATGAAGGCTGCATTGCAAAGGTGAACATCATTAGAAAGCAGAAAGCAAATCTCAACCTGTTACAGAGTTGAATACGTGTTCCGAACAACAAAGGTATATGACTCCCAATTTATCGATGAGAACAAAAGTCTGCCTGATGAATAGAATAAGCAACAAAACTTATACGGCAACTAGGTTTCATGTTGCCAATTATTTTATCATTTGTTCATTCAATTGTTCGTTTGCTTATATTTACATACCTATTCACTGCTTACGTTCCACATAACTGCACCGACCTATTACCCCAACCACACACGCACACGCACATACGTGTGTGTGTGTATTATATATGTAGATATGTTGTGTGTTTGTGAGTGTGTATGTATGTTTTGTTGTTTTGTGTTGTGTGTGTGTGTGTGTGTGTGTGTGGTGTGTTTTGTAACAGTAAGTTCAGATGGCACGCGTCATCTTGGAATTGCTTTGAGCGATTTCATTCATCATAAAGAACCACACGGACCAGATGAAGCTGAAACAAGAATCGAGTCAGAAGTACGAATTTTAGACGAGAAATATTTGAATTCTTTATCACTGCGCTTTAAAGTTAATAGAACTGATCGCAGATTCTATTTAATCAAATGAACCGAGAGGATATGTATTGTACAATATTTTAATTGGTTGCTTCAGGCAGAGGTAAAACTGCTCTATTCGTAGCCATTGAAAAAGCAACAGATTTGTGTGGCGAACGAACAACACATGGCGGATTTATACGTTCTATTTCTATCCTATTTCCTCTAACTGTAGTTGTGCTAACTCTTCAGCTTTCCTGCTCATAGTTAACGAGCGTCCGTGCTGTCTTCAAGGGCTCTCAAATTGTATACCATGCTTCTAATGGAGATAATTGGGAATGACAAAGCGTTTGGAGGCAAAAATATCCTTCTCTGAGGAACATTCCATCAAATAGTGAATGCAATTCCAAGAAGCTCAAATGTAATATCATCGAGTCAGGCATCAAGCTATTGCCATTTTAGACTTATGTGGAGATATGTGTAAAATTTAAAAGTTCTAGTAGCATGAATTCTCGACGTGATGACTTCTTAAATTTATGATGGAACTGTACAAAATGATGTGTTGTGATATGGATGTAGGACATGTAACTGGAGAAATATATGGTGAATCCATCGATGTCATAAGTAAAGTATTTAGACGGAAAGTTTCAACATAGAAAAAGGAAGGATCCCCTTCAGTCATAAATGACCATGGGATTGCACTTAGAAAGTTACTCTCCCAGGCACAAGTCTAGGCAAGGTTGTTTATGGAAGACCAGCAGTCACCCATGGATACCAGCCTCCCTTCTCCACGCCACCAATGTTATTTAAGAGAAAGGCAAAGGCCGATACAGCTTGGCACCAGTGACGTCGCAACTCATTTCTGCAGATGAGTGATGAATGAAACCGCGTAAAGCAATTCCAAGATGACCTTACTTTTATAACACTCACACACACACACACAGACACACACACACACACACACAGACACACACACACACACACAGACACGCGCGCGCGCGACATATCTACATATATTATACACACAAATACGTGTTTGCGTGTGTATGTATTGTTAGGGTAATAGGTCGGTGAAGGCGCATGACTCAGTGGTTAGAGCGTCGGGCTCAATCATGAGGTAGTGAGTTTGATTCCCGGACAGGGCTGTGTGTTGTGCTCTTTCTTGAGCAAGACACTTTATTTCACGTTGCCCAGTTCACTCAACATAGATGTATCTCACAAAACCAACCACAGACCCATTATTGCTCAACAGCCAATTATTTGACTGTATTCCCGCCGATGTCATAAAATACAAAAGTGTAGACTCACAATTCGATGATGATGATGATGATGATGAATTGGTAATAAATTTCTGTATTGAGTCCTTGAATGAACTAACCTTATCAAGGCTACTGTGTGTGTGTGTTTGTGTGTGTTTGTGTGTGTGTGTGTGTGTTTGTGCGTGCGTGCGTGCGTGCGTGTATGCACGAATGCCTACGTGTATATCAGTAGCGTAGTGTTGGTTTGGGCCGATTTGTATCGTTCGTACATCCTGCACATACTGTTCAGCACACACACACATACACACGCGCACACACACACATACGCACACACACGCGTAAATATGTGGGTGCATATGCGTGTATGAGTGTATATACTGCGTGTGTCTGTGTCGGTATGTATACATATGTCTTGTGCGCGGTTTTCGTTTTTGTAATGGCGTATTCAGTTGGAAAAGGGCTGTATCCACGACCTTTCAGGAACTTCATGATTGATGGGAGAAAGTTATCCTCCGATCGGAGATCTGGCTAAAATGCCAGCATACGAGTGGACTCCAATAAAGGCATCAAAGAGCCAGGAAATGGCATTAAAATGAGCGATAGATTAAGTGTGTGTGTGTGTGTGTGTGTGTGACTTAAGTGGCACTCTGTCAGTAACGATGACGAGTGTTCCAGTTGATTCGATCGACGAAATATCTTGCTCGCGCTAGTATGTGTGCCGCCTGGAGCGGCCCTTCCGTTTGCCACCCCCGGACCCCACGAAAAACACATATTGCTTACAGCAGACCTAAAAGTGCTGCCCGGAAAGGAATGCCTCCCACTCCCAGCTACGCTAGTGTTCTCGCGATTTTAACGTTCAAGTGGTTAAGCACTCCACAGACACGTGTGAACATGTTATGCTGACAGACATTTCAATATCCTGGGGTCCGTGGGAAAACTCATTTAAATAAAAGGGGTCGTTGGTAGTTGAAAAGGTTGGGAACCACTGGTGTACACGTATGTATGCATAAATGTTTTCCGATTTTCTCTGCGACGAAGAAAGAGCCAGTTTCTAACCTAGAAACAAGACTCTTTCATCAGCATTTAGACAACATAAACAAGCTAATCTTGAATGAATGAATGAATGAATATATCTTTTATCTATTGCGCGTTTCAGTCATTAGACTGTGGTCATGCTGGGGCACCACTTTGAAGAATTTTTAGTAGCATGTATCGACCCCAGTACTTATTTTTTAAAAGCCTGCAACTTATTCTATCGGCCACTTTTGCCGAACCGCTAAGTGACGGCGACGTAAACACACTAGCTCTCGTTGTCAAGCGGTCGCGGGGCACATACACATACACACACGACGGGCTTCTTTCAGTTTCTGTCTACCAAATCCACTCACAAGGCTTTGGTCAGCCCGTGGTTATAGAAGAAGACACTTGCCTAAGGTTCCACGAGTGGCACTGAACCCAGAACCATGTGGTTGAGAAGCAAGCTTCTTACCACACATCCACGCCCATGCATATATGTATGCATGCATGTATGTATGTATGTATGTATGCATGTATGCATGTATGTATGTATGTATGTATGTATGCATTTATGTATGTATGTATGTATGGTGCAAATGTATTAAACGGTGCACCTGTTTGTAAATATGTGCTGTGTGTATTATACATGAGCGGATTGAGACGGATCAGTAAACACTTTATCCTCTTTTTTCTTCCATTTCCTTCCTTTCTTATCCACCATCGC
>NC_068984.1:122624694-122626569 GCF_001194135.2 Octopus bimaculoides | reverse complement strand
TATATATATATATATATATATATATATATATGTACATACACACACTCACATATATACATACATGCATACATGCATGCATACATACATACATATATATATACATACATACATACAACTTATATACCTATCGCGTGATTGCTCCAAACTTCACAGATGATTGCCGTCTCTTTCTGCTTCCTCGTTGTGAATGGCATTTGTCTTCCAATCCGTCCGTCCCACTGTCCATCCACACATACTTATACATCCACGTATACATACACACATATACCACACACAAATGTATATGTAAATAGCTATAAATTTCTATTTCGGCATCCAACTATCTATCCAACCAATTCACTGATTCAACATCAACTCTGATCGAACAGATTAAATGTATTCTAGCCGTGACCATCTACTCATATTTTTTTCTAATTAAGTATTCGTTGAACTAAATTTCCAGATGTGATTTCGAGAAAACTGGCTGTTATTTCTAACAGATATAGACACCGAGAGAATATCTCTGCTTGTTCGCGACTACAAGCGAACCTCAAATAATTAGCGAAAGCATGGCGAAGCTACCAAGCCATATTCGCTTGCAAGTGACGGCTATTTCTTTTTCTAGAATGACTAGCAACTATATAATGTAGTTGTGTTTTTATTGGCTCTTATTTAGATAAGTAAAAATTTACTTCTAATCTTCAGCACGAGGCCAGATCTTTCGGGAAGAAAAGGTATAATTTATCTTTTATCTTTTACTTTTTTCAGTCATTAGACTGAGGCCATGCTGGGGCACCGCCTTGAAGAAATTTTAGTCGAATGTATCGACACCAGAACTTATTTTTTTCAAAGCTTGGTACTTATTCTATCTGCCACTTTTGCCGAACCGTTAAGTTACGGGGACGTAAACACACCAGGATCGGTTGTCAAACAGTGGTAAGAGGAAAATACACACACGTTTCTGTATATCAAGTCCACTCACAAGACTGGTCGGCCCTAGGCTAGGCAAGTGTCTTCCATGTAGTTGGGAAGCAAGCTTCTTACCAAACCTCAATAAATTCGATTTTAGCACATGAAAGACACATTTTCAAATGACCTACGGAATGATCTGCAAAGTCAAATCCCTCGGCGGGATTTGAACATAAAGACCTAATCTTGAGCACTCGGCAACACCTTTCGAGAAGAGAAGGTACATCGATTAATTTTGATTTTAGCGCATGAATGATATATTTATAGTTGACCTCTGGAGTGATCTACAAAGTCGATCTCAGCAGGATTTGAACTCAGAACGTAAAGTACGCTGCTAAACACCACAGCGATTCTGTCAGTGTATTAAACAATATTATATAACACAAATATTTTCAGTGTTTATAATAGTTGGTGTATCTCGAGTTATTATTGATAACTGTTTGGTACCACAGACCTTTGAGTTCTCACGTCTTTCCCCCTCTTCCTACATACAGTATTCCCCTCTCTTTATCATCCCCACCCAGCAATAAACATCCAGTGACTTCTCATCAGCAAGAGAATTAAATCCATTGCCTCCATCACCTTCACAGATCTTTCAATTTTCACCGGCATTGCAAAGTCAACCTTTTATCTCTCAACATTCTCTCTCGCAATTTCCTCCATTCCCTCTCATTCTTTCTTTATCCCTTTCCTCCTTCTTCACCCCTCCCCCCCTCTCTCTCTTTCTCTCTCTCTCTCGCAAAATACAGTCTTTGCCAGTCTCTCTCTCTGCCCCTTGCTTACTCAATTGGAGATTTCCCGACTCTTGACATACATCCGAGAATTACTCCCCCACCACACACATAGACAATAACTCGACCAAATATAGAATCACGTTCAGACACACATACGCGCGCACACACACACACACACACACACACACACAGA
>NC_068984.1:122623064-122624248 GCF_001194135.2 Octopus bimaculoides | reverse complement strand
GTATATATATATATATATATATATATATATATATGTATGTATATGTATATGTATATGTATATATATATTTACAATCATACATGCATATATATATATATGTATATTTATATATTTATATACACGCACGCACACACACATATCACCGCTATTTATAGAAACCAAATGGAAATATAATACAAATACATAAAAAAGAAATCAACCGTCTGCCCAAAATCATAAACGTTAGTAACATTAGTAGAGGAATATCGTATTTAATCCCATCGCTCTCTTCATTGAAAAAATGTGTTTCAAAGATAAAGTAGAATGAATGGAACAGAAACTACAAAGTAGTACAACTAAGAAAATGCACATTAACTTGTTTAACACCGCATCCTTCATTGTATGTGTGTGGTATTCAATATAGTTAGAATGTTTCTGCCAATGGTAAAAGAACGAGATCTATCTATCAGCGTTAAATATCATAAGCAATTCAAAAAGAATAATGTAAAAGTTAGCTACAGTTGCTTGAAAAGCATCGCATACCAAATATTTTGCTATAGCCAAAGTTATAGAACAAGCTACTCCGCAAACTAATCACCTGAAAAAAAAAGTCACTATTTGCCCAAATGTTTCACAAACGTATTTGTGTATGTGACTGAAATAATTTATAAAGAAAAAAAAATAGTACAGAAAAGAATTAAAGATCTCAATGTAAATGTATTTAAATGCATTAATGTACCCCATACTCATTCCATCAGATCCAGGAATAAAATAGATTCTACCGTTTTATCTCGATACGCTAAGGAACTGATGAAGAGTAGATAGAACAGACATCCTTTTTATAAGTTTGAGCATTGTTAAGCTGCAAAATGTATAAAATAGCTCCTACTCTGCGAAACTTTTTATCTGTAAGTATGAGACCATGGAGAACCACACTGATGTTGAACAATGACAATGAATCTCTAAATGCTGGAGATGTAAGAATTTCATGTGGCATTTTCCAGGGTGACTCACTATCACCACTCCTCTTCTGTCTAGCCCTAATACCGCTCTCAAAATTGCTCAATGATGCACAGTATGGTTATAAAATATTTGATAAAAATATAAATCATCTCATTTACATGGATGATTTAAAGCTCTTTGCAAAAAATGACCAACAACTCAAAGGCCTGCTAGCGATTGTTAAACAATTCAGTGATGACATC
>NC_068984.1:122619300-122620540 GCF_001194135.2 Octopus bimaculoides | reverse complement strand
ATAATAGTCCTTTCTGCTATAAGTACGTGACCTGAAATTTGGAGGGAAGGGGCTAGTCGATTACATCGATCCCAGTACTTGACTGGTACTTTTTTCATCGACCCCCGGAAGGATGGAAGTCGACCTCGAGGGAATTTGAACACAAAACGTAAAGACGAGGGAAATGCTTCTAAGCATTTTGTACGGCGTGCTAACGATTCTACCATCTCGCCGCCTTAATAATCCTTTCTACTGTAGGCACGAGGCCAGCCATATCGGCCCCAGCCGTCTTAATAATTATTTCTATTATAGGCACAAGGCCTGAAGTTTGGGGGAGGGGGATAGTCGATTACATCGACCCCAGTACTCAACTGTTTCTTAATTTATCGGCCCCGAAAGGATGAAAGGTAATGTCGACTTCGGCGGAATTTGAACTCAGAACATAGCGACGGGCGAAATACTGCTAAGCATTTCGTCCAGCGTGCTAACAATCCTGCTAGCTCGCCGCCTTGTTCGCCCTCTTAATAATAATTTTTAAAAAAACCATGCCTTTTTTTTTATTTAACCTTCGTGAGTCCTGTCAATCTCAACTTCAAAATGTTATCAATCTACAAATCTTGGGGGATCGATCAGTCAATTGGCCAAACCCAGGCAGATTGCCAAATATAATATCGTTTCAATTTCAACTGTATCTCAATTGTATTGAATCCAAGAGTCGTTCTTGAGAGGCCGTCGTTAAATACAAATTGTATTCTACCAACAGCAGTGGTTCTCAACCATTTCCTGTCTTAGGACTCTTTTGATTCCTATTTTACTCCATAGGACCGCCATGTTAAAAATAAAATCCTATTATATTCTAATAATCAAATATTATTAAGAATTGTATTTAAAAAATTGTTAAAATATTTTGTATATTGTAAATGTACGTATAACCAATTTATTGCTCATGAAGTTTAAAAAAAAAAAAAAAATAGACCCCAGAGACATATGAACACCGGTTGAGAACCACTAATCTACAGTGTCATTCGATCAGCTGGTTAATTATTTCCGGCTTTAATTTTGCATATAAATGTAATTTATAATGAGATTCATCTTTCATTTCCTTCTGTCATTGGACTGTACCCAGCTGGGGCACTGCGTTGAAGGGCTCAGTCGAACATATCGACAGCAGTACTTACCATTTTTTAAGTTTGGAACTTAAAATCGTTAAGTTACGGGGACGCACACAAACCAACACTGGTAGTCAAGCGGTGGTGATGGG
>NC_068984.1:122614911-122619288 GCF_001194135.2 Octopus bimaculoides | reverse complement strand
CACACACACACACACACACACACCCGGTTTCCACACAGTTTCTTATTTCTTTATTGCCCACAAGGGGCTAAACATAGAGGGGACAAACAAGGACAGACAAATGGATTAAGCCGATTACATCGACTCCAGTGCGTAACTGGTACTTATTTAATCGACCCTGAAAGGATGAAAAGCTAAGTCGACCTCGGCGGAATTTGAACTCAGAACGTAGCAGCAGACGAAATACCGCTAAGTATTTCGCCCGGCGTGCTAACGTTTCTGCCAGCTCGCCGCCCACACAGTTTCTGCCTACCAAATTCACTTACAAGGCATTGATCGCTGAAGCTATCGTAGAAAACACTTTCCCAAGATGCCACGGAGTGGGACTGAACCCAGAATCATGTGGCTGCAAAGCAAGCTTCTTAACCACACAGCCATGTTTACACCCTAAATGCCTGTCTCTCTTCCCCCTAAATCCAAATTATCTTTTATGTACTTGCCCTATCTAACGGGAGCAATTTTTCCATTTTTAGCATCCAGGTCTAAGAGTCCAAAGTGTCATCGAATTAGGTCTCTACGTGGTCGCTTAACCTATTAGAAATAAGCAAACATTTTGTTTGTTGAATTCTATAAATAAGAACAACTGTTCTTGTTTAGATTTAGTCAAATATCCTTCTTCAGATTTCACTATCAAAGAAAAAAAAGTTAAACACGCTTTGGATACTATAATCCTAGAGATACCCCACATAAGACGGAATAGTCACGTCTGGAATGCATTGATCACAGCTCTACTTGGTTAGGGGGTGATTTGGGTCTTAACTTCAACAACAGCAGCAACAGCAACAAAATCAAGAACTACAGCTACATACATAAATGTAATGTAACTCCTACGTTTAGTAGCGTGTCTCCGAAAGTATGTTCTCTTTTACTATGTTATCAGATGGAATATAAAATCGAAATACCTTTTGCCATATTACTTTTTATCTTTTTTGAAAATCAGTTAATTATCTGTTTTTCTGCAGTTTTGTTTCCCGTAAGCATTTGTATTTTAATAAACAGTGTTTCTCTTGAAAGTCGTTTCTTTCATTTAAATTTCCCTCATACACTAACCAACTGTCTTATAGATAATAATTTCAAGTTTACTCCATATTTTATCCTATTTTATGTTACCTTTTTGTATTGGAACTGTTTCTCGTTTTCCTATTAAGAAGAAATGTTCTGGAAGACAGTTTATGCCAACACTTTTTTCATTTTGTGTATTTATGTGTATGATAGCTGACAGTCAAATAAAATATCTAATTAACGAAAAGATAAACTACAACAGTTTCATAGCAACACCCTCCGGGATCTGATAAAATAATTGAAAAGAATTATTATGCGTATTAAAACTATTTAATGTTCCTAAATAAGTTGTTTTCGATTGGAACCTACATTAATTATAAAACTGAATAGGAACAACGCTAACGCAATTTCGAAATATATTAGGCAAAACTTAGATCCAGTATTACAAAATAAATAAATAAATAAATAAATAGTAATAATAATAATAATAATAATAATAATAATAATAAATATGGATAACCCAACTCAGAACATTATCTATAAAAAGTCTAAGTACAATTAACTTACATATCATAAAATATAACGTGAAGGTGCATGGCCTACTGGTTAGGGTGTTGCAATCGCGGTCGCAAGATCGTGGTTTCGATTGTCGGACCGGCGGTGTGTTGTGGTTTTGAGCAAAACACTTCATTTCACGTCGGAGTGGTGTTCCGTTCAAGGGTAACGTTGTCATTTCGATCACTTATGCGCCATAGGAAACGGTTAACTGACTCTGTGAATCCTAGGACTCGGGACAATATTTACATATGCTGTAGAGTAAAACGTATTATTCGTACATAGCACTATTGTATCACGAGGATTGGTCCTTTGAAGTTACTCTCTCCATTTTCCCCCTCTCAATCCTTTCTATCGAAGAACGTAAGCTCGAAACGTCAAAGACTTTTCTATTCTTCCCGAGCGTTAAACTAATACACCTGCTTGTTGTTCCTTCGCCTATCTTCGTAGAATGTAAATATCATTGAGAAAACCGAAAAACCGTTGCTTTTCGAACGAAGTACTCTGCTATATTTGTGTAGCACCGAGACACAGACACTCTCTTACCACTCCAGTCGTCAACCAGTGACTGATCTATTAAGATATGTAATCAATGATACAATTGTGACATAAGGCAAAAGTAAAAGTAAAACCACATACAAAAATTGATGTAATAGCATTCGGAAAGAATCGCGATAGTCTAAATCCTATTCACATTCTCTCATTAACATAACTTTCAAACTTATTTCTAAAATGTACACGCATAAAAGATAATTTTATCAGAACCTGGAGCTGTTTCTATACAGCTGTTATAATTCCCTTTTTCGTAAATTAGATATTTTAAATTAACCGTCAACTGTCATACAATACAAAAATATAACACACAAGCTGAATAAGAGTTGGCGTAAGCTCGTCTTTCAGAACATTGTTTTTGAAAAGGAAATAGGAAAGCAAGTTGAATACAGCGAAGTAATCTAAAATAGGATAAGTTATAAAGCAAAATGGAATTTATTGTGTGTATTAAGACACTTGAAATGTGGACATAGCGGTGTTGGAAGGAGAGTATTTGAAGAAAAGAAAAGTAAAGAAAAAGAAATATCCACGAGAAACATTGGTTATTAAAATATAAATGCTTGCGGGAAACGAAATTGCAGAAATCCAGACAATTAACTAACTGTCTTTTCAAATAATGAAATGGATGAAAGCGAAAAGAAAGCTACATCACAAAGAAAGCTACATCACAAAAATATGAAGACTGTTTCGAGAAGGAGTACAATGTTGTATAGAAGAATTTTGGCCCCTCTATTCCATCTGATGAGTCCGAAAATTAAAATAGGACACTCGACTGAATAAAGAAATACAATTGTTACATTATGTTTACATATGTACGCTGATGGTTCTCAAATGTGGGAGAGGTGCTCCTTAAAGTACGAAGTGAAGGAACAATGATTTCGAGTAGAGTAAGAGAAAATATTTTACTTTAAAATTTGAAAGGCAGCTCTAGCTGGTAATTTATACTTAGATGTAAATTAAATGAAAGATTGTATACTGATATGATACATTTGATAATCTGCCTGGGTTTGACCAGCTGATTGATCAGCACTGTGTACTCTCTGTAGACACTAGCATAGCTTGGGGGTGGGGGAGGGTCCGCCCCGGGTGGCACTTTTACAGGGCGGAATTTTTCATCCTGTTGTAGGTTATTGCTGCAGGAAATGTATTTTTTGTGGGGTCCGGAGGGGCACACACTTTAGCTACGCTAGTGTCTGTAGATAGATAACATTTCATATTTGACAGTAGTCGAGTGATTACAGTAGCTTTAAACCTTTATTTGGGAAATTAAATTTCATGGTTATTCTTGTAATAATGTTAAATATCTATTAAAAGAAAATTGGAAATTTTCTGCACTTCACATTGCCTCTGTAAACTTGCCATATCTCAACAATAAAACAGGTTTTCCTGCAGTTAACAATATAGAAATTTTGAGTGGATATATCTGATTTCCACAGTAAATGGGGTTAAGTATGCCAGGTGTAGACCAAGGATTAAAGTAACCGCGTCCGCATTTAAAACTGAAACTTGCCGCTGATGAAGTTGATAATTAGACCTAAAGTCAAATGCATTCCAGACGTGATCAGTCCGTCTTCTTTCCAAATGTATTGTACCCAGCACTATGTTACCCAATATAAACTTCCTTTTTAAGACGAGAGGGGGAGAGAGAAATTTAGTCAAAAGAAAGAGGCTTGCGTGAAATGTTTGTTTCTAAGTGATGTAGTTGTTATTTGCACTAAGTCAGCTTTGGACAGATCTATGAAGAAAGGTGATCAGACTGTGGCATCTCATCTTTTTATGACGATAGGGTTGTTGAGGGAGATTTGGTTGTTGTTGCTAGCAGCTCGAACTATCCTCTACGGTTCATTCGTTGCCTCTCGTGCGTAACGTCATACATTACATGAGAGTATTAGTCTTACGAATAGTGGCGCACGTTCCGCCGAGGTCGACTTTGCCTTTCATCTTTTCGGGGTCGATAAATTAAGTACCAGTTGAGTACTGAGGTCGATATAATCGACTAGCCCCCTCTCCCAAAATTTCAGGCCTTGTGTCTAGAGTAAAAAAAAAATAGTGGCTCACGTGTGCATGTGGTGCATTCAGAGTAGATGTGAAATTTATAATTCATTGTTTTATTTTTAATCGATTTAGTTATTTCCTCTAATTTACATTTCCAATGAAGCCTAGGTTCGATTACACCGCATTTTGACAGCATGACCGAATATAGTCCAACTCGCTGGATGTAAACTAAAC
>NC_068984.1:122611404-122614104 GCF_001194135.2 Octopus bimaculoides | reverse complement strand
ACGCACGCACGCACACACACACACACACACACACATACGCACGCACGCACACACACACACACACACACACACACACAGGGACAGTACTGTTACACAAAACACACACACACACGCACATACTGAAAAGTAGTTACTCACAAACATACACACGCAACTATCCTTGGGTATAAGAGCGTTCCGTTTGATTAGCAAAGATTCATTCATCAACATACAACTACTACCTTCATAGATGTACTGTCTTTTCCTCTTTGTCACTTCTATCACTTTTACAACGGTCTCTGCTCCTCTGAGCTAGCGATCTGCATATCCTCACTGCCCTCATTATTCCCCCAATTTACTCATCTCTCAGCCTATCATTACCTACTGATGTGTCTTATCTCCAAGAATTCCAGTGAATACTTTTGTTAACCTTTTATTCCTAGAGCTGCCAACTTTCTCAAATTCCCCGTAGGTAATATCAGCTTACAGACGTTCAAACTGAGTATCAATCACTTTTAGCCTTATCAGTTTAGAAAGGTTTTCAAATGTCGGTGCTACCTCTGGATAGACAACAACAACAATAATGGTTTCAAATTTTGGCACAAGGCTAGCAAGGGAATTAGTAGGTAACATCGATCCCAGTTTTTGACTAATACTTTATTTTATCGACCTCAGAAAGAAGAAAGGTAAAATCGACCTCGGCGGAATTTGAGCTGAAAATGTAAAGAGCCGGAAGAATTGCTGCTCAGCATTTTGCCCGACATGCTAACGATTCTTTCAGCTCACCGCCTAAATAATAATAAACAAAGCCAGAGAAGAAGGTGGGATAAGGAGGCAAACCGAACGGTAATTGAATGCTGGATCAGGAGTGAACCCAGTAGAAGGGGATTCCGACAACGAATGAAAGCAAAGTGGAATGAGATAGGACTCTTCAAAACAAGTGAGCAACGGTTAGTCGACAAGATAAGAGCAACAAGAGCAAAAGGATGGTTAACAGACATAGAAATAGAAGAGAGAGATAAAATGGAGAGTAGAAGATAGAAATAATACTTCACCAACAGATAACGTGCCCGGTGAGAACAGAGAAATAAATGGCGGCAGTGAAGAAGTAGAGCAAAGTGTGAATGTAAATGCATTCTCAGCAAATGAAGCAGAAGTAATTGGAAGAGCTATATCACAAGAATACGATGATGCCAACAAGACAGTGAGGACGCTGTGCCAATATATTAGAGAAGACCAGGATCGAGCACCACCCACCTCCAACGCAAGCTCAAGGTTGAAACCAAAAAGATAGATTCGGTTCTTAGGCTATTCAAGAAGCAGCATGGCCATAGCTCGTTAGTTGAAACTAGATAAAAAAAAAAGATTATTTGGGTTGCAGCTATGGTTGCTGCAGATAGAGTTGGATACAAAAGAAAAGAACAAACAGAAGGTAAAGAACCATATTGGCGTAGACGAATTTGTGAGAAACAAACAAAGTTAAAAAGACATTTAGGACAAGTTGATAGATTGAGAAGAGGGGAATTGCAGAACGAAAGCATAAAAATAATGCTGGAAAGAACATATAGAATAAGAGATAAAGGTTATGATGTGATATTGGAAGAATTGAAACAAAGAGAAGTAATCAAAGCATAACTGGAAAGATATGACAATAGAAAAAGACTTCAGGCAAAACAGATTGTTTAAAGTAAATCAGAAGAAACTGTTTTAGAAACTAGATGGGCAAATACACGTAACAATGATACCATTATCATTTTACTTAGTAATTCTTTTCAACTCTAGGCACAAGGCCCGAAATTTTTGGAGGAGAGAGCCAGTCGATTGGATCGACCCCAGTACTTAATTTATCCACACCGAAAAGATGAAAGGTAAAGTCGTCCTCGGCAGAATTTGAACTCAGAACGTAAAGACAGACGAAATACGTAACGTTTTTGCCAGCTCACCTTTTGTAAGAGAAATGATGGTAGTGATGTTACTGGTAGTCATTATATTAGTAGTAATAATACTATTACTTTGACCGATGACCTTCACAGTAGCAATGTTGATAAGTCTAGCTGCTGCTGCTGCTGCTGCTGCTGCTGCTGCTATTGCCGAACATACTGATACTCTGTTGCATGAAATTTCACTAGTGTGAGAGCAAGTCTCGTCTGTACTGCTCCTGAAATTCAATCATATTGTATTGTTCTGAAAAGGAAGTTGTTTAGACTTGTGTCAACAGCTTTCTAAGCCACTTAGGGCAGGCTAAAATAGTAACTCCACCAAATAGCAGAATACTTTTAAAAGCCTTTCTCTCAAAGACTAACACAGATTAGAGGACCCTATAAGCAATGTGCAAAGGGCAATAACAAATCCCAATGTTCATACCCAGGTGTATTAACCGATTTAAACAATTTATGACACAGCCGGGTCAGGTATTCCTCGTCGGCGCCCAGGTTCGCCCCGAGATCGTCAACGTACCTTCCCTCCACTAATCTCCTATAGAATGCTTTGGTTGTGTTGCAGTCGCTCAAGGTCGACCCGGGACGGCATAGTTGCTCGAGAGCAACGCGACACACGCGGTGTCATTCACCCTCCCTCGGCCTCTTTTTGATCCATGATTGCAGTTTGGTCATGGAGACGAGCTACGGGAAAGTGCGCCTCACAAACGGCGACCACACCTGTTCACCGTCATTTACGTAGAGCCGGAGGTGTCGCAGTTTCAGCGCGTGTCTGCGCATCATC
>NC_068984.1:122608436-122610974 GCF_001194135.2 Octopus bimaculoides | reverse complement strand
CAATGTCAAAAGGTCTCGATAGATATCCATTCACGCAAATTACAGAACGGATGCCTCTGTACAAGGCAGCTATCCAGCCGCGGAAGACGGGATCGAAACCAGCCGCTATGAGGACAGCCTCCAAGTATCGATGGTCTACCCTATCGAAAGCTTTGGATAGATCCAAATTGATCAAGGTCCCACCCATGCCAGGTTCCTTAACTACCCTGTCTATGATGTAGTGCATCAGATGGAGGTTGTCATGGATGCTCCGGCCCGGCACGGCGCACGTTTGCGACTTGTCGACCAGTTTCTTGATGACAAGCGCCAACCTCTTGGCTAACACCTTGGGCAAAGTTTTCAAGTCTGCATTGAGTAGAGTGATGGGCCTAAAGTTATCTATTACGTCCCCCTTGTTTGGATCTTTCTTCAGCAGCGTTACGTCTCCTCGGCTCACAAAACGAGTGATGCTCCTGTTTTGCTGCCAGTTGCAGTACACTGCTGCCAATACGTCTCCAAACAAGTCTGGCATACAACTGTAAAGCTCAGAAGTCACAAACATAGAATAGACAATAGGACGAGTAAATTAATGTATAAATAGATACTATTTATAGCAAAACAAATAAAATAATCCAAATGACAGTAAATAACTATTCTGGAAAAAAAAAAAAGAACCAACAAGAAAAAATGCTAATTAGATGCAACAAACAATGAACAAACGCGCCTGTAAACATTCGAATGTTTATAATTATTCGTTTTAAAGTAGTAAGGTACAGTATTAGAGAAAACAGTTTCTCTCAAAACGACGCATTTGAAAACAACCTACAAAAATTCTGTAAAACAGTACATGACAACAGCATAGAAGTGGATAAGGTAGTTGCTCATTAAAGAAATATTTCCAAACGATTTGGAAAATCTGTTTTGAAAGCGAAGTTAAGTCCAAAAGCAATAGCTCTCTAGAATATGCATAGATTTTGTTAACCTCGAATATCTTTGTTACACTTTTAATATAAACAATATTCTACAACGTGTACTCAATACAAGTAGAAAGCTATTATAAAGTATTTATAAAAAAATTTTTGTAGCATTTGCTACACTTCATAAATCATACATAAATGTCTAACAAAAATCTTTAGTAAAGAATATTTCTTTTAAAGCTTCGTACTTATTCTATCGGTGTTTTTGCCGAACCGTTAGGTTACGGGGACGTACACACACAAACACTGGTTGTCAAGCGATGTTGGGGACAAAAAAAATCACACACACACACACACACACACACACACACGACGGGTTTCTTTCAGTTTTCGTCCACCAAATCCATTCACAACGCTTTGGTCGGTCCGAGGTTACAGTAGAAGACACTTGCCCAAGGTGTCACAAATTGGAACTGAACCAGGAACCATATGGTTGGGAAGCAAACTTCTTTTCACACAGCCACGACTGCGCCTAAGGGAAAATTAATACAAACAGTTACAAAATACCAACAAACAAAACAATGTTTTCTGTTTTCAAGGAAGCTGATACATTCAAAACAGAAGCTGTCATATATCGATTGTTACGAAGAGAAAGAAGATACTATCACAGAAATTGAGTAAAAACCAAGCAGCCAAGCTTAAAATCGGACTACAGAATGTCCTATAAATCGATGGCAAGAAAAGCTCCTACATGGACCAATGATCTACCACCATAACTTAAAAAAAGGGACCACGGTGAAAATACACGAAGAAAATTTGCAACAGTGACTGAGAAGGAGTGTTTTTTTGTGGCCCAGAATCAAAGCCGTCCCACCAGAAACTACCAAATGTATCTAGTAAAACAAAATGCACTAACAGTAAAATATGTGTAAGTTGAGAAGAAACAATTGTTTCTAACTTTCGTAGTCTTTTCCACGAAAAATACATTTGCAGGTGTAACAGAGTTGTGGCTTTCATACTGTGGAAGTAGAAATACTAACTGAGAAGTAGTCATATTAACATACACCAGAAAAAGGTTTCAGAGAAAGTCAAAGCAGCAGTAATTTGGAATGTGCAAAGCAGATCAAAGCTAATCTGCCAGATATTGTTCTCGAGGACTACCAGGAAAGAAGAACCTCCTAATCGAAGTATCAGTCCCCAAAGACGGTGATTTATCTCACAAAGAAACGAAGAAATTATCATCGAAGTATACCCACAAGCAACCTGAAAGTGGGGTGCGAAAACAGAAGCAATCACTATAATGTCAGTGTCTTACGAATGATAAAAAAAAAAACATACGGGCAAACATGGCGCAAAAGCCATGAATTACAGGCATACACAACATACAGAAGACTACACGTTAAATAAATTAGATAGAAGCCATCCCACCGCCCCCAAAAAACTCAAAAATACAAAAAACAAAAACAAAGCAAGACATAGCACATACTCAAGAACAGCATTCGATAACTAGAGACCGATAAAATAAGTACCGGGTCACTATGAACCTATTTGCCGCAACATCACTGACACCTAATGATTAAAATAATAAAAAATAAAATTAGATTAATTACAAGCATAGATACATCATATATATATATATATA
>NC_068984.1:122607341-122608004 GCF_001194135.2 Octopus bimaculoides | reverse complement strand
GGGTGCACGCGTGTGTATATATGCAGGTCTGTACTGTACATAGGTATGTACGTAAGTATATATCTGTATGCATGTATGTGTGTATTTGTGCACTATATACGAGAGTGATTGAATGAAAGAGAGAGAGAGAGAGAGAGAGAGAGAGAGAGAGAAAGGGAAAAAGCGACAAATGACATGAAGACATATAAAAACATCAAAGGAACTAATAATATTGGTTAATTTGGTTCGGAGAAACTAATTATATTGAACATGGCGTTAGAGATTGACCTTGTGTGACCTCTTTATTTCATTGTTCTTACACACACACACACATCGAACTATATACATATACTAATACCGATCACATACGAATACATACAGATATCCAACGACCGTAGAAAACACACTCCAACATCAACATATCTACACTCACCAATTACACAAACACCCAAGGACACTTCGTTATACAAACATACACACACATCTATCGATACGTGTCCATGTTTGTGTGTGCGTGTGCGCGCTTGCACGTGAGTTTATGCGCGTATGCCTATGTATTTGTGCACGTGAGTTTATACGTATGTATGTGTGTGCGTGTGTATTTGAGTGTGTGTCTATAATCCTTAATACACCATAGCAATATACCCCCATCTCTCTCTCCCTCCCTCTCTCTCTACTCCCGCT
>NC_068984.1:122602494-122606897 GCF_001194135.2 Octopus bimaculoides | reverse complement strand
CTAGATAACAATTGTTGTTGTTGCACTCCGTCGCTTACGACGTCGCGGGTTCCAGTTGATCCGATCAACGGAACAGCCTGCTCGTGAAATTAACGTGCAAGTGGCTGAGCACTCCACAGACACGTGTACCCTTAATTACAGGCACAACAGAAACAGGAAGTAAGAGTGAGAGAAAGTTGTGGTGAAAAAGTTCAGCAGGGTTCGCCACTATCCCTTGCCGGAGCCTCGTGGAGCTTTAGGTGTTTTCGCTCAATAAACACTCACAACGCCCGGTCTGGGAATCGAAACTGCGATCCTATGACCGCGAGTCCGCTGCCCTAACCACTGGGCCATTGCGCCTCCACTCTAGATAACAATACGCTCAAAGTAACTTGTCCTCAGCTTCCACTGGGACCTCAAGACAGCTCCAGAATCTATAGAATGTAGAAGTCGTAATCTATAACGAAGAAGTCATAGTCTGTTAAGATAGGGTTTCTAGTCTACAGATGTATAGCTTGTAGTCTATATATGAAGGCATTGTAGTCTAAATATAAGATTTGCAGTCTATGGGAGTTGTTGCATTTGAATGTAGGGCTTGTAGTTTGTGAATGAAGGGTTTGTATCAATAAATATAGCGCTTGTAGTTTATAGATGTCGAGTTTATTGTCTAAATAACGATGTAAGTTGTATTCTAGAGCTACAACATTACGTAGTCTTTAATTAAAGACGGCCAAACATTATTTGGCAGAAGGTAGAGGATCTGTTAGTACACAAGTTTCAAATTCGAAAATATTACTGTTAAAAATATTAACAATTAAAGGCGGCGAGCTGGCAGAATCACGAACACGCCAACCAAAATGCTTAGCGGTATTTCGTCCGTCTTTACCTTCTGACGGTCTTTCATCCTTTCTGGGTCGATAAAATAAATACTAGTTCAGCACTGTGGGGTGGGGGTGAGGTGTCGGCGACATTACTGGCATTGTGCCAAAATTTGAAACCAATATTGCTGCAACAGTTGAAGCATAAAGAGGACATTAAAATTAAGTCAAAGAACGACGTGGGAGATGACATCCACTATTTATAGAGACCCGCCATATTCAGCATGTAGGATGAGCAAGGAACAAAAAAGAGACATCATCATCATCATCACCACCACCACCACTACCACCACCACCACTACCACCACCACCGCCATTATCATCATCATCATCATCATCATCATCATCATCATCATCATCATCAACGTCAACATAATGATGATGATCATCATCATCGTCTCCATTTCGCTGTTATACGATTTCCAACTTCAAATAGCAATTATTCAATCAACTGCTTTTCCTCCGACCGTAGTCAAAAATATTGATCTGATTTATTTATTTTTATTTTATATTTCCTATAAAATCATTTTCAATAAATCCCTGAAAATATCAAAATGATGTTTTTTTAGATATTCTGAATTCTATCCTTTTTGAAATTAATTAAATTATCAACGGGAATTGGCTGGCTGGCTGGTCCAATAATAATAATGATGATGATGATGATGATGACGACGGCAACGACGAAGGTGATTTCTTTTATTAGCCACAGGGGCTTGGATGAGGAAAACATCACAAGAACAGCCAACAATTTGTGTGGGAATGCACATAAAAGATGAAAAAACCCCAGTGAAATGCGATAAAAGAATACACAGTATACAAAGTATGTAATAACATGAGTGATACAGTCCTCCTGATACAGGAAAAACTCCATCAAGGAACTCCGCAGATCCAGGATTATCAAGACCACCAAAGGCTTGAACCCTCTCCCAACTGTTGCTCTCCAATCTATAAGCGCGTGCTTACAGTAGGGCCATTATTCACTCTAACCATTTCTGCCACAGTCACCCGTCTTTTCACAAATTCACTGGAAGGTAGCACTTCCTTCTGCATCCTCACTTTCCTATCCAAGTGAAACTTAAAAAGGTCGAAAAGGACTTGACCGAGGAGGAAGATATATTTCGCAGGCGCAAGACCTGAAATTTCGTGGGAGGAACTAGTCGAGTACATCAACCTCAGTGCTTGATTGGTACTTAAATTATCGATCCTAAAAGGATTAATGGCAAAGTCGACCTAGGCGATATTTATACTCAGAATGTAAAGTCAGATGAAATGCTGCAAAGCTGATGACGATGACGACGACGACGATGATGATGATGATGATGATGATGATGATGACGACCAGGACAAGGTGGAGAATTTTAACAATGCTATAAGATCACACATTTTGAAAAAAAAGTGGGGAAATCAATTTAATCGTTGAGCTTGAGTAGCATAGCAATTTTTTCGACTGCTGATGAATGAAAGGCAAAGTCGACCCCTGCGAGATTTTAACGTAAATCAGAAAGTGAGACGCGCACTCGGTTGTTTCTGGTTAGATTCTTCTTAGATATAGTTACTCTTTTTTCAAAGAATATCAGCAATAATAAGCAGCAACAGCAAATTTTATGAGGATAAAAGGGCTTATTTCGCTCTTTTAAAGAATAAAACGATGAATTAGATTGGCGTTTTAGAAATCCAGCTTACAGCATGTGTCGAAATTAGGACAATGTATGCTTATTGCTAAACATTCGACAAAGTTATAAACTCCGGCGTCAGGGATGTCAGTCGAAAAATTGGGAGAACAAAACAGAAAACTGTAAATAGTTTATGGAAACTTATGAGGTTAGAAAATGTAGAAAAATTAATGACTGAAAAAATACTGTCGTTAAAAACAGATGCCATTATTATTCCAGGCCAAAGTTTTGTGATTGATCCAATATTGTTAATGAATCATCAAGAAGAGAGGATGAGAGAATAGGTGGTGCATCGGACAAATGTCTTGCAGTATTAAATTATATCTCTTTACATTCTGAGTTTAAATCAATCGAGAGCCAAAATTGTTTTCCATCTTTTCGGAATCGAGTACTGTGGTCGATATAACGCCTGTAAGAGGTAAAGGCAAGATATAGCAATCCACTGCTCCTCTTCATGCTTGAAACATTTCAGTGGTGTCACTAACTCATTAACGCTGTCACGCTGACTTGACGTAGACTGGGCAGCCTATCTGTCTTAATGCTATTTTTGCCAGCTGAGTGAGCTAGAACAACAGAACATGTAGTAAAGTGTCTTGCCAGAGTGTTTCCCTGCAAGAGAGACTTTTCAACTAGTTTGACCAACTGCTTACTTCGTAATACAAATTTAACCTTTTCAGTAACCAAGATAGAATCCACAGAGACGGCTTTGAGCTTACTACACATCCTTCTATCAGAGTGGAAGCCATCACTCCACTTCTTCTCACCCCTCTTCACTTGTCTTAGATTTGATACTGGAACCAAGAACCGTATTAGGCAATTAAATACGGGAGTGGTAGTGACGACTAAAGGCTCGTAACCAATTACAGACACGAAAAACGTTCATGGATTTTCACTTG
This sequence comes from Octopus bimaculoides, assembly GCF_001194135.2. Taxonomy (NCBI): domain Eukaryota; kingdom Metazoa; phylum Mollusca; class Cephalopoda; order Octopoda; family Octopodidae; genus Octopus; species Octopus bimaculoides. The sequence goes on along the minus strand of NC_068984.1, from coordinate 122,603,471 downwards.
CTGATGTCATAAAATCTTCAGTATAAATTCAGTCAAGATTAGTTATTCTTGCAGAAAATTTTCGCAAATTCAATTAACCATTTCAATTCAAAAAGCCTCTCCAATATCAATGATCAGTGCCTTCTATTACATGCATTGCATTGCTCCACACAATTTATATATAAAAAAATGAAATTGCTTTTGAAAGCCTTAATATATTACGCTAAGATTCAACTAAACAAAGCTATTACTTCGGACTATTTGAGAATAAATTTAAGGATCAGTTCAATCAACACATTCATTCATTGAAAAGTCCAGATAACATATTTTCGAAAATACGTCCAAATATATTTGGTTTTTCAAAGAAACAAATTCGATTACATTTTTGTATGTACAAGGCAGAATTCGCTCAACTCTGTGGTGCAAACTGTTCTTACGTGAAAAGTTATTCATCTTACTTCCAGAATGTATAGTCACCCTGTCAGATACTGAATTCTGTTTTATTGCCTGAATTGCTGCGACCATCCAGTCGGAATTTTTTTCCTTCCTTCTCCCTCACCATATTATGTATTATATATATATATATATATATATATATATATATATATATATATACATACATACATACATACATATATATATATATATATATAATATATATATAATTTTGACCGGGACTTCAAGTTTTCGCGTTATCAGCTTGCTCAACCATCTGGTTAGACAAACCAATATGGCGAAACTTGAAGTTCCGGTCAGCTGAAAATGATGAATACTGTAATTCCACTAAATGGATAGGGACTCTCCATCAGTAAATGTACTGTTGTTTTCTATAAATTGATCAACAATACCAAATAATATATTCATATATATATATATATACACGTATGTAGAAGCCTACGCACAAGCAAGCAGGCACACGTGTGCGCACATACAGACACACGCCTATATATTCATATCTATCTATCAACCTTTCTGCCTGTCTGTCTATCTGTCTATCT
>NC_068984.1:122601058-122602484 GCF_001194135.2 Octopus bimaculoides | reverse complement strand
TCATATCTATCTATCAACCTTTCTGCCTGTCTGTCTATCTGTCTATCTATCTATCTATCTATCTATCTATCTATCTATCTATCATGTTTTTGCACATTTTTTGAAAAATTATTGATGCACAATCGTGTGACCTAGTTGACTAACAATAAGGAGAAACCGAATAGAACCAACGTATGTACTTTTATTGACAAAATGATTCTCTCAAGGTACAACTCACGCGTGCGCGCACAGTTTGCATGCGCGCGCGCAGGTGTGTGAATGTGTGTGTGATTGGCTGTGATTTTTAATTATAAAACACAGAGCTTTTGTCTACCGCTATTAAATTAAATCATATTCAGCTAGATTTATGTGTACATGTGTGTGTGTGTGTGTGTGTGTGTGTATATATATGTACGTATGTGTGTGTGTCTACGTATCTATCTATCTATCTATCTAATATACATAGATAGATACAGAATGTGAAAGAGAGGGAGAGAGAGATATAGATAGAGAGAGAGAGAAAGCTGGAAAGAGAGAAAATTAGAGATAGAACATATATATATGTATATATATATATGTATATATATGTATATATATATATGTATATATATATATGTATATATATATGTATATATATATATGTATATATATATATATATATATAAGTGAGAGTGTGGGGAGATAGGGAAAGAGGGACGGAGAAAAAGAGAGGGAGACAGAGGGGGAGAGGGAATGGAGAAAAGGTCTGAGTGAAAGATGCAGAAAGAGAAATACGCAGAGGAAGAATGAAAAGAGATAGTCTGGGACAGAATGGGAATACAGAGAGGGAGATAGAAAAAGAGGTTGGAAAAGAATGAGAGAAAAGTAAAGAGAGAGCAAAATATAGGCAACGTGAGAGTTACACATTTACACAGAGTGCAGAGAGAAAGAGTCAGAAAAAGTTAGATACACTTAGAGAGAGAGTCAAGAGAGAGGAATGTGATAAGTAGAATAATATAGAATGAGAAAGACAAATGCTGTTTCCATGTATTTCTGTGTAAACGTATTTGCATTATTAATGTGGCCGAAAATGGGTATCCTATTCAGGTGTTATGAAGCGTGTTAGGGGGAGTAGTGTTATATTTAGTCCATCGACTTGTTATATCAGTGTGTGGTTATTTTAGTAACAGCCTTCCTCTCTCTCTTTATCTCTCTCTCTCTCTCTCTCTCCCTCTCCTCTCTCTCTTCCTGGTCTCTGTATAATAGTTGCGCTACACTTATGAATCAAAATGGTCCGCTTCGATGCTCTCGGGATTGCTAAATATAAACGTTTAAATTACGAAGAAGCAAATTAAAACAAAGGAACGTTAGGACGCCAGGCTACGCTTGAAATCAAGCGGTCCTTAAAGGACACTGTGAATGTGTGTGTGTGTGTGTGTGTGTGTGTGTGTGTGTGTGTGTGTGAGTG
>NC_068984.1:122599180-122601048 GCF_001194135.2 Octopus bimaculoides | reverse complement strand
GTGTGTGTGTGTGTGTGTGTGTGTGAGTGCGCGCGTGTGCGCGTGTGACCACATTTATGTGTATGTGTATGCATGCGTGTATATTTATGTATGTATGACATATACATGCATGCATTTGTGTATGTGTGTATGTATGTATGCATGCATGCATGCATATATGTATCAAAATATAGTCAAACAACAGATAATTCAAGAAAAAACAGGCTCAGATCAGCAGCTGAATAACTGGAAACGTGAAACTCAGAGTACTGGAAATTATTATCCTTTCAGTTATAAATGTAGTAAAGAATACTCTACATATACGTATTGAGATCTGTAACTTATCGTTTCTCGGTGAATCAACGCGTGCGCGCGCGCATACACACAGGAACACATCCATGTATATTTACTTGAAAGTTGCCAAATTGTAGATGTAAAATATGTCCTATTTTTACCCTAAAGTTGAAAGTAAAAGCTGTCCTATTATACCCTTTAATATGGAAGTGAAAGTGAAAGTTGCCCTAATGTAGTTCTAATACTGAAGTGAGACTTCTTAAAACAGACATAGGACGTATTCCAATGTTGCCCTAAAGCTAAGTGAATTAACAGTTGTCTTAATATAGTCGTAACTTTTAAGTAAAGTTGTCCTTATGCTGAAGTGGAAGCAGTTTATAACTTACATGTTACGATGTCTGTTGTTACCATTGAGATATTTATGCAGAATAAACCTCAGTCCGAGGTTAATCCTTTGAACTATGTATTTTAATTTTGAAAAATAAAATGGTACTTGAGCTGAGGGAAAAGAAACAGTTATTGCCGAAAAGGATCAAGGAGTCTCTTCAGGTTGTGCAGTTACTTCTCCGCATTGAGAGGTCACAGCTCCAGTACTACGGACATGTGATTAGAATGTCAAAAGAAAGAATCACAACAAGCCAGCCAGCAGGAGACCTAGGGGTAGACCAAGAACGAGATGGTTGGAATTGGACAACATCCATAGTCCCAGTTGTTCACATTTGAGAATCCAGCCGGAAAGAGTAACGATGGCTGTTTTTGATAGAACCCTATGGAGATGGTGCCTAAAGATGCTACTCCGATGACTCTTGACCCTCTCAGGAATAGTGGATGGAGAAAATTACTGGGTGGGCGAAATGGATATTGTTGAAAGAATAACGAAAGAAATCATCTAGATAAGAAGAAAAATATCGTTATAGAAGAAGAAAAAGAGGGAGGCTTATATGTAATTAGAAAAGACAACGAAAGGAGATATATCTTGAGAGTATATATGGACGTTTGTCCTCTATAAAAAGACTTCATTCGAGAAGCGACATTGGGGGAAAAAAATCGCCGGAGCTTGAGCTAAGCTCACTAATCTTTGAGTTAAACATTCAGGGAAGTTGAAATCAGTCCTACGCTGGTAGCTAGCATACTACTTGTAAATTTTAACACCGCTGATGTTTGCAAAGTCGAATTGTGTTTAAATGTTGATACTTAGTTACAACTATACTATTTACAGCTACCGAAACTGGAGCGTTTGAAAGTTAAGATTCGTTGATAGGATATGCTCTCATACTCGTCTCAATCTTCGGGTGGTACCGATTTGAAGAAGATTTGGCAGCTATATTTAGCAGATTGAGTTACAGTAGAGAAGTTTCCTCGTTGGTTTGGGGAACAAGGATACTACCGAGGTAGGTCAACATTCCAAAATTGATCTTAGAGGATATATGAATTCGTTTTAGGAAATGAGAAACGGTTATCTGTCAAAGGTTCAAAGGTCACGCGTAAATTTTGACAAGTCTTCAAGAAGGAAAAAAAAAAGAAAAAAAGAAACCAGGGAAAAAAAAAACATGTTCGGTGTTGAAAATGTTGTTTAAATATCTTTCGAGATACAC
>NC_068984.1:122596599-122598920 GCF_001194135.2 Octopus bimaculoides | reverse complement strand
TATATATATATATATATATATATGTATATACACACACATCCATACACGCACAAACACTATATAGATAGAAACATAAATGTATATTGGGAGGGAGAGAGAGAGCGGGGAGGAGAGATAAAGAGAGAAAGAGAGAGGTGGGGAGATAAAGAGAGAGAGAGAGTTCTGCAATGGAGTGAATGACATTGTCTCAAAGTTCTCCCACTTTCAATGGCTCAGAAAGGTTAACGCAGGACAGTAACGGAATGTAGAGGACATGACACTACAATAACATTCTACAGAGTATCAAGCGTATGAGAAAACATTACACTAATACAGTGTAAAAAGTGCGAAAGACATTGCAGAACATAAAACTACATAAGCCAAAGGTCCCCAAACATCGGGCCGCGGAACATTTGGTACCAGATTAAATAGAAAGAAAACATTAAAAAATGTTATTTCTATTTTATTGACTATCGTAGCCTGCAGAGTGTTTTATACTATACATGTAATATATATATATATATATATATATATATATATAATCTATAACTATTATACTATATATGTAATCTATATAAAATATATATCACGAGGGGCCACTGAGAAGTTCCTGGCTTTGGGCAAAAGAAAATACAGGAAGATCAGTTAATTATGATCTTATTTAATATATTCCATTCTCAGATTCATACACTTATTGCAACAGTCCTTCAGTTTTTCTAAACCCTGAAAAAGAACTCGGAAGGTTTGGTCTGTAGCCAGGCCTTCTGCGATACCCTTAAAGCTGGGAACCTTTTAGCAACCCCCCTCGTGTGCCCTTCAATATGTTTTGTTGTGCACATGATCTCCCGGCCTGTGGAAAAATTGTGTTGCATGGATCCGGTTCGTGGTGTAAAATACATTGAGGACTGCTACCCTTAACCAACGAGGGAACCTTAATGTGGACGCACAATTTGACAGAAATAGCAATCAAATCAACCTCAAATTACACTTAAATGAAGAAGACAAGAAACATTGGGTGACACATAGGATAATCTTATCACAGGCAGATAGCCCTTATAATACGGGTGGTCGGTCACTGCTGGAACCCATTTGGTTACGTGCTTGCTCATTTAGAAATGATCTGGGTCCAGAAAACAAAACAACAACAACAATAACAGCAGCAGTAGCAGCAGCAGCAGCAGCAGAAGCAGCCTAAAGAAGTGTACACTTGAAAACAATTTTTCTTCTTCACACTGAACTGACTGCAGGACCGTCCCGTACCAAAGTTTCAGCAACTATCAAAAACTCTTCTCTTATAGGTTTAGGCATTCTCAATACAACTTTATTATTTCTTTGAATGTGTGTGCGTGTATGTATGTATGTGTTTGTGTGTATGTGTGTGTGTATGAACTTGTATGTATATTGCTACCTGTATGTGTAGTTATGTGTATCATGTATGTATCGAAATATGTATGTATGGGAATTTCTAAGTAGACGCGTGTAAAGGCATTTGTATATATTGGAGCATGCACGTATAGTTATCTATATGCATAGCTATTGTTGCTGAGTCTCTGATCCAGAAAACCTAACAGCAAAGATATCCCAGCCGTGACCACCCATCCTATGCACCTGCACAATATACTCTGGACGAAATTATCCATTTCTAAACAGAGAAGGTGTACTTTGAGGGAGCTGCTATTTTTAGCAGGTGTAGTTCCTCCTAAAGTGGACCCCCTAGTTGACTAGTGTGTTTGGATAGTGAAGTGTATATATATAGTTATGCGATGTGTATGTATAACTGTGTGTATGTTTGTAGGGATATGTGTATGGCTATATGTAAGTGTGCATATATATCATGTATATGTGTACCTGTATATGAATGTGTATGTACAGATATATCTATGTGCTTATGTGTAAGGTTTAACTGTATGCATGAATATACAGGTATTATAGATATGTATGCCTCTCTCTTTCTCCCCCCCACTCTCTCTCTCTCTCTCTCTCTCGCAATTCTCCCCTCATTCCTTCTGTATGCGTGTATATGTGTGTGTTTGTTTGCATGTATATATGTGTGTACGCAGGTATATGCATACATCTGTGTGTGTGTATACGCACACACACACACACGCATATACTTTCGAATACCTATATATGTATGAATGTATATGCATATGCATATACATATATGCATGTGTGTATAGGTATGTGTTTATACATACATGTATACACACACATAGATGTGTGTATGCATGTGTATATATATATATATATATATATATATATATATGTATGTATAAACATGCATAATATATATATATACACATACATACATATATACATACATACATATATGTATACATATA
>NC_068984.1:122594120-122595513 GCF_001194135.2 Octopus bimaculoides | reverse complement strand
GTGGTGGTAGTAGTAGTGGTGGTGATGGTAGTAGTGGTGGTAGTAGTGGTGGTGGTGTTGGTGTTGGTTGTGGTGGTGATGGTAGTGTTAATGGTGGGGGTGATATTAGTGGTGGTAGTGGGGGAGGTAGTGATGGTGGTGGTGGTGGTTGGTAGTAGTGATGGTGTTAGGGGCGGTAGTGGTGTTAGTGGCGGCAGTGGTAGTGGTAGTGGTGGCGGCGGCAGCGGTGATGGTATTAGTTTCAGCAGTGGTCACCATCGTAGAGACAGTCTACTATTGTTAGGACAGTGGTAAAGGTGGTAGGAGACGGGACTAGAGTTTTAGTCAGTTGTAATTGTGATCGCGTTGGCGTTGGCGGCGGTGGAGGTGATGGTATTGGTGATGGTGGTGGTGGTGGTGGTGGTAGTATTGGTTATAGTAGAGGCACGTTAATTGCTGCTGGTCGTGCTGGTGGTTGAAGCGTAGCCTGTATGTGGGAGGCGATACAGTGCTGGTGTGGTTTCAGTGAGGGGTGAGCACGGTGGTGGATGGGATAGTGATAACAACATTATTAGTATTATTATAATTATAATTATTATTGTTGTTGTTGTGGTTTTATTGTTGTTATTATTGCTATTGCTATTGTGTAACTCCTGCTCGATATAATTATGATCGATCAGAACTATATTGATATTCATGCTTTTAGCCCTGGGTCAGTCCTTATCGAACGGACCAGTAAGTTGAAAGCTTTTCTTCCCTTGACTATCCCATCTTCCTTTTTACGAGTATGTAGAGTCTAATGCATCTTCTCTTCGTAGGTGTGACTTGAATGAGATTTGGCTGCTATTTCTAGCAAGCTATGCAACTATTCGTTGACTATTTGTTGTTATTGATGCGGCTGCTGCTGCTTCCGTTGTTGCTGTCGTTCAGTGCTAGGATAGCCCTGGCCGATTAGATCTATGATATTCAAAAGCATTTCATTCATGGCCGTCACATGCGAGCAGAGTAACGTAGCTACAGAGGGACGATAGGCACAGTCTGCTCTGGGCAGTGCTTTTATGGGGCAGCACTTATGAGCCTGTTGTGTAAGTCTGTATAGGTCAAACTCAAGGACTTCCCCGGGCAGCAGACACTCCAGTTACGTCACTGTGCTAGCAGACAGTGAATTACATAATCCAGCGTATCTTCCCCGTTTCAAAACGATAAAGCAGTGGTTCTCAACCGGGATCCATATGGCCCTTTGGTAGGGGTTCCATATAAAATTTTGTTGTTAAAATTCATGTTTTAAGAGATTGGTTATATTTCTACAACCCAAAATATTTTAAGAAATTTTTTTAAACATAGGCGCAGGCGTGGCTGTCTGGCAAGAAGCCTGCTTCCCTACCTCATAGTTACGGGTTCAGTCTCACTGCGT
>NC_068984.1:122587835-122589755 GCF_001194135.2 Octopus bimaculoides | reverse complement strand
AGTTTCACTACATATATATATTCTTTTCAGTACTGATATCAGAATGGAGTTCGGACTGAAAAAGTGTGATGTGTTAGTCTTGAAGAGAGGCAAAATCAAATGTATGAACGGGCTAGCGATACCGTCGGGGAAACAGATTGAAGAGACAGGCTATAAGTACTTTGGGATATTGGAAATGGATAAATTGATGGAGAAAGAAATGACAGAAAAATTTAAGGTGGAGTACTTGCGCAGACTGAGACTGATCCTTAAGTCGAAATTAAACGGACGGAATAAGATTGACGCTATCAACACCTAGGCGGTTTCACTTCTTAGATATGGAGCAGAGGTAATCGCATGGACTGTAGACGAATTAAACAGCTTAGACAGAAAGACAAGGAAGTTCCTGACTAGATAAGGGTATAGAAAATGTCACTTGCCGAAGGTGTCACACAATGGAATCGAACTCGTACTTTGTAGCTGCGAAGCGAATTTCTTTATCACTCGGCCATACTGCGCCTGTCTTTATAATATCAACATAATATCAAAATACAAAGGATATTACATTAACAAAGCAATAGTCGTAGGAGGGCAGCAGAATCGTTTGTACGCCGGGAAAAATGCTTAGCGACATTTTGTCCAAGCCGAGGTCGATTTGCCTTTCATCTTTTCGGGTTCGATGTAGTCAACTAGTCCCTAGCCCCGAAATTGCTACTTTTGTGCTAAAATTTGAAACCAATATATAGGCACAGCAGAGTTGTGTGGTTAAGAAGCCCGTCTTGAAACCATGTGTTTTCGGGTTCAGTCCTAGTGAGTGGCACCTTCTACTATAGCCCCGGAGTGACCAGTGCCTTGTAAGTGAATTTGGTCGACGAACCGTGTGGAAGACCGCCGCAAATGTGTGTGTGTGTGTCATTGTGTGTGTCCTCCCTCCTACTGTTTGATAAACGGTGTTGGTTTGTTTATATCCCCGTAACATAGTAGTTCAGTAAAAGCGACCAAAAGAATAAATACCTGACCTAAAAAAATGTACTGGGGCCGATTTCTTCGACTAATTCCCCAATGCAGGGCCCCAGCATAATCTCAGCTCAATGACTGAAACAGATAACAGAATATCAATATCAACATAATAAACAGCATCACGTTAACATAACAACGTAGTTGTCCATTCTCTCTGCAGTAGGCACATGGCCTGAAATATTGGAGGAGGATGGGGCTAGTCGATTATATCGACCTCAGTGCTCAATTGGTACTTGTTTTATCTAATTTGAAAGGCTGAAAAGCAAAGTAGCCCTCGGTGGAATTTGAACTCAGGTCCAGCGGTGATTAATGAAGACTGAGTAAGCTACACGGTTGATTGGGATTTACATGTACATTGATTGATGAAGTCGATTCTGACTCTGAAATATCGGCTGCATGTAGGGCACATTTCGTTTGTGACTTCCTTCTGGTTGACTGGACTTTGCAGAATTCCTTTATGGTTTCTTCTGGAAGTTTTGCGCCTTTAACGATGCTGGTACATCATAGGGATGTGTTCTGAGCAAGCTGCCTCGAGGTTCGTTCTTAGTCAATGTTCATAGGTTTCAAATATTATTTACAAGTTATACTTGTAGCGCTTTTTCTGGTGCCCTGTTGTTATCTTTCTCTGTTGCAAGCTCGATATAGAGGAGTTACTTTGGTATGCGCATAATATTCATGCGGACCACATTCATTACATCAGCATAACAATAGCTTTACAGCATAAGATGTGTTGGTCTGCTGCGAGAGGTAGATATCATATATCTTCTTCTCATAGCACGCCAAGATATCTGAAATATATGTGCGTATATATATGTATATGTGTGTGTGTGCATACATATATACGCATATATATATATATATATATATATATATATTGTTGTACTTGGGGATGGTCATATTGCCAGTTTAGCCAATAAAAAC
>NC_068984.1:122582466-122587806 GCF_001194135.2 Octopus bimaculoides | reverse complement strand
GTGTGTGTGTGTATGTGTGTGTGTGTGTGTGTGTGTTTTGTGTCTGTGTATGTATGTGTATCTGCGATTGCATATATTATGCACATATATATATATATGTTTATATGTGTATGTGTGTGTGTGTCTATACATACACACATATGTGTGCATATATACATATATATAAATATATGTGTGTGTATAAATGTATTGTGTATTGCGCGCGCGCGCGTGATTTTACTAAATCAGATTATGAACCATTCGTTTGTTCTCAAGAGAATATAAATGTTTGGCCATGGCGTTCATAGGTGTGAATCAAAGAGAGAAAGAAAGAAGGAAGAAAAAAAGAAAGAAAGACACCTAGATAGATTATTATGCAGGATAATATAGATGTGTCAAATCAATAAATTTTGAAATGATTCGGTCGAAATGAAAATATTACAAGATTATTGGTTGATATTTATTACAAAGCTGAGGTGGGATAGTTCGATTGCAAACGAAAGAACCAGCGGAAACTAAAAGCAGAATTATAAAGTCGGCACATGAAACAGTGTTGTTGAATAAACAACCTTTTAGATCGGTTCAAATATGTTTGGGACATATTTGACTGGCAAAAACGCTATTTTCACTCTGGCTTATCTTCCAGAAAACTTTTTCTTTGAGGCAACAGATGATAAATCACCAATAGTAATTTCAGAACGCCTCCGATGAACTGATGGGTGCATTTCAAGCTCCTTAGCTATCATCAAAACCAAGCGGGTCAACCCTCAAATGACTTTGGAAGAAGAGTATTACTAAGGCTTGATGGGCCAAATACAAAAGTGATAGCCTTCACAGCTATATTGATAGCAGTGGTGTGCATACAGCTACTTTTTTTGTTATGTAGATCTTGGCGAACTTGTAAGACCACCAGAGTGGTGGTTTTGTAAAACTGTTAGAAGGTCGAACAAGATGCCTTGCGGTATTTGTTCCAGTCTTTTGCTTTCTGATAGCAACGCTTGCGACTACACTGGTGCCAAGCTGTGTCGGTCCAAGTCGGCAGTCTTTCTCCTGAGTAAACATCGGTGGCGTTTTGAGGTAAGACTTGCATGTATAAGTAACTATTAGTCTTCCTCAGAAAATCTCAACCAGCCCAGTACATGCACGTGCAAAGTCAACCCTGGCCTATATAAGTAAAGAAATTATGAACATACATGTGATGTCTCCTAGTGAACAGATAATACAAGGGAGATAAGTATTTCTTCATTATATTTGGTGGTATTAGAAGTTTGAATTTAAAACTAAGGAATTAGGGCAAAGATGCAAAGAGCACACATATTTACTTTTTTGTCGCTTATTTATTACGCAGTTCTTTACAAAAAATTTGATTCTTGTGATGATGACGGTAATCTTTACTTTATTTAGAGGCCACTAAACAGCGATGAATGAAATATAGGTGTGTACAATTATATCTAACATATTTGTGTACATTCATACGGAAACATGCTACGAAAACCGTCTTTGCAGAGAAATTCTCCTTACAGACAATGCGTATGGAAAACACACCACTGGGCTATGAATGACGTCATCGGACTGTAGGACATGCATTTCTGCATCATTTATCCAACAGGGTTCTTATTCAGCTGTAACTATGTCGAAGTGACTACCCCACCTCATACTTCATAAGAACGTACGATTGAAAGTGACATTGTTACAAAACGATATAAAAGAATGTGGGATATAGTCCGGCTGATGGTGGGGATTGAGTAAGCAGAGTCTTTCTGAAGACTTACAGTTCAGTGATAAAACGGATATGGCTCCTCGGTGACATTGCCATGCAAAAGGTTAAAAATACTTGGCCTGGTAATGCAATTGAGACACTCTATCTGTTTCCAAATAAACTCCACAGGTGTGCTGTCTCCAAGTTAATTTGCTGAAAGACAGGTGAGCGTGTCAACATGACCTGAAAGGTGATCTTGGGTGGAAGGGACTGCTCTGAATGAATGTTTATACATCGTAGACTGAGAAGGAACTTGCTGGTGGTAATCGGAGTAGATTGACTTTTTTATGTGAGGTTTCCTTAATTGGCCCTACGTAGCTGTCTCTGTTTCGGAACGCATAAACCTGCGCGCGTGCATATAATATAAACGTGTACCTTTTTCTATATTACTTATTTTATTTATTTGATTGTTTGCCTTCATTTTTTTTTTGTATCTTTCAGTCCGGAAAGAAGACAGTGCTTATGACCATTTAAAAAGTTTCTCAGGCAGATTGGAGAGAGAGGGAATCTGGAGGAAGGTATCCTCAGTTTCAGAGAGTCGGCCTGAATGTTTGGAACAGACTGGAGTCCGTTAAAAGAACTCAAAATGTCAAGTGATGGTGTTACACCGGGACACGGATCCCGTCAACAACTCAAAGTAAGCAAGGTTGTGATTTGACCTCAGAAGGCAGAACCTGAACAAATACCACAAGGCACCCGACCTGGCGTTCTTACAGCTTCGCCAATGCACCACTCTGGATTAATATTTTTTATCGACCCCAAAACAATGAAAAGTATAGTTGAAACCGTCGAGATTTCAACTCAGGGCCTTTTCCTAACACATCCAATGTATGTCAGGTCAGGTACGGGATATGCGCTGTTGCAGCGAGTCGCTGCATCCACCATTTATCGATATCTGCTCAGCTCGTCCCGGGCAATCCTACGAGTAATATCCTAGCTTGTTCTCATCTCCGCAAAATCCTTCCACGTCTGCCGTGACTATGAAGCATGGGACCGACAAACACCAGCTGTCACTCCAGCAGGTTCCTCACAGAATAGAACACGATACGCAGGATTTACCTCTCAAAATCGAGCAGCGTGACCAAAGAGTCTAAGCTGACGCTTCAGAATCATACAAATAACAAGACGCATCTTGGTCTCTGAGTATAGTAGTTGGTTGGATACGAAATCTAACCAATGGTAACCCATAATCCTGCTAAGCGTCCCGGTACTATAGGAGTTCAGGTGGCTCCTAATGCGTGTTCCTACCATTTTTCTTTTTTGTAGCTTGTTCTTATATCGTTCTGTAGCAATATATGAAGTATTATTTATTTATTTATTTATTTATTTGTAAGGATGGTGGATTGGCAGATTGCAAGCTCTTTACCTTCTGAGTCCTGTTTGCTTCTTATCCCTCCGAAGTCGATCAAATAAAGTACTAATCAAGGGCTGGGGTCAATGTTATCAACAATTCCATTCCCCTCAAAACTGTTGGTCTTGTACACACACATACACACACACACACACACACACACACACACACACACACACACACACACACAAATGTATACATACTCTTGCAAGTACACACACAAAAACGCATATACACGCACATATATGTTGGTATTACGTGCATGCTAAGCCTAAATTATTGTAAAGAGAAAAAAATAAATGTTAAGATATAACAATCCACTGGAAGACATATTCCTCTTCATACCTGAAGGTTTGTGACTCCACTACTGACTCATTAACGCTGCCACGCTAACTTGACTCTGGCTGGACTCGCTGTCAGTCTTCTTACTCATTCCTGTCAGCTGAGGGTGATGGAATAACGTAAAGTACTTTGCCTAAGGGCAAAACGTGCCTCCTGGACAGGAGATCGAATCCACAACTTTATACAACTGAGATCCCATTTGCGTAACTAATACAACGAACGTATTCGGCTCATCATTAAGCTAAAATTAAAGCAAAGCTGTAAAATAACTATTTATTATAAGGCAGCGAACTGGCAGAATCGTTAGCACTCCGGGAAAAATGCTTAGCGACATTTCGTCCGTCTTTACGTTCTGGAGTTAAATTCCACCGAAGTCGATTTTGCCATGCATCTTTCGAAGTCGATAGAATAAGTACCAGTTGAGCGCTGGGGTAGATGTAATCGACTTAAACCCGCCCTGAAATTACTGGCCTTGTGCCAAAATTTGAAACCGATATTACTATAATTACTATATTACATAATTAATATGCATAATTATTCGGTTACATATCTCTTTCAACTAACTGGGAAAACGAGTTTGTTATCAGTTAATAAAAAAAATCGGCTTTCAAAATCCCGAGGCGCTTGGGAAAATTCATTTAAATGAAAGGGGGCTTCGGTAGTGAAAAGGTTGGGAATTATTATTTTTAGAGTAAGGTCTGCTGAAGGTATGAATAACTTGGGAAGTTACCACTGGACATCACGTCATATGCTTGGGATCTTCCAACAACAAAACCTGATAAATTGTTTGGCGATTTTATCAAAAGAAAATTAAATGGTAAAAATAAAATAAAATAAAGCAAAATAAATAAACTCATAGTGTTACGAAAGTATTTTGATGACATAAAGCCGAGAAAAAAGATATTTTAGGAAGGATAATGAATGTTTTTTCGGCTTCAGTTCATTTGTTCGTATTTCGTAATTTATTGGTAGAAAATTCGTTATATTTACATGAAATCAACGTATCCCCTCTCACATACCTATCCTTCACGTAGTATTTGTAAATGTGTTGAGATCATCACCAGTGATGTGTATATGGTCTCTCTCTCTCTCTCTATCTATCTATCTATCTGTCTGTCTGTCTATCTATCTATCTATCTCCCTCTTTCTCCTAATATTTTATATAATATGTGAAGCTAAGGTGGCGAGCTGACAGAATCGTTAGCACGCCGGGCAAAACGCTTAGCGGCGATTCGTCCGTCTTTACGTTCTGAGTTCAAATTCGGTCGCAGTCGACTTTACCTTTCATCCTTTCAGGGTCGATAAAATAAGTACCAGTTGATCACTGGGGTCGATTTAATTGACTTACTTCCGCTCCCGAAATTTCAAGCTTTGTACATATAGTAGAAAGGGTTTTATTATGTGACGGTATGTGACGGTGTGTGGTCTAGTGGTTAGAGTGCTGCAATCATGATCGGAAGATCAGAGTTTCGATTCCGGGATGAGGTAGTGCGTTGTATTCTTGAGCAAAACACTTTGTTTCACGTTATTCCAGTCGACTCGACTATAAATGAGTAACCCTGCAACGGACTGGCATCTATTTCAGGGTCTATGTTGTGATCTCGGCCACTTATACGCCATGGAAACCGGGTAACCAGTTCCATGAGTTCTAGGACTCGAGATAATAATCTCCATGTTATATCATATTGGTAAAAGGTTCTGAAACTTTGATACTGTGCTTCATTATTTATAAAATTGCAATTTTGCCGTCCTGGAAATATTAAAAAATTTGTACTTGTTTTAGAGTCTATCGTTATTTTGATTATTTCGGTATTTGAACGTCATCCTGTGTTTTATTTAATGGATATCTACATGATTCTTTACTGGATTCGAACTAAGAACCTTCGTTTCAAAGCTTATATATATACAT
>NC_068984.1:122579402-122581524 GCF_001194135.2 Octopus bimaculoides | reverse complement strand
GCTTAGGGCCTTTATGGATCTTAATCCGGGCCTCTTTTATGTCGGTTATGAATGTTCTATGCCATGCAGTTTTTGGTCTGATTCTCTTTCTTTTTTCCTCCGACAGTGTCCGTTTAAAAGCTGCTTTAGAATGGCGTTGTTTTGACAGCCGGAGTATGTGACCTACTAGTTTTGATTTTCGTTCTGGGGTAATTTCGCTAAGTAGTCTTGTGTTGGCTGTCTTTAGAATGTACAATGTATATCTACAATATCTACAGCTTTAATACGTTTAGATTTCTTTTATCTACTATCTGCGATAGTCACCATGTATCTTATTCATAGCAATGTGTATGGTCCTGGCTGGATTCGAACTGAGAATGTTTACTTCTAAACCAAGGCTCCTAATTCAAATCTACTCATAGTCCAGTTAATAATTAAACCCTTGATGACGATCGGATGTCGAAGCGATCGATACTTATTATAAAAATAAATATTGTAAATATCTGATTTAAAAGTGATTCATTCTCGCGAAAATACGAAAATAATAATCTTAATTAAATTATAGTTTTAATTCAATTATTTCGTTCTCTGTACTTTTAATCTTTTATTGTTCTTTATAGTGTTCGGCTTTCTGAGGCTTTTGCCTGTATAATATTATACAAAATATTTGAAATACGTCCTTGTGGTATCTCTACAATGGATCAGTACATTTAGTACGTTAATCTGCACTTAATATATATTCTTCGTGCATAAGGAACCATTGTAGAATCTTCTAATGACATAATTTTAAATTACTTTATACTCTAAAAGTTGTTTTAAGGCCTGGTGATTAAGTGCCACGCTAAGCTTCGCTGAGGAAATCTAATAAGATCGAAACTTATTTAGAGGTTATCATAACTAGCAAAAATAAGATTATCTTCCTATTACATATTTCCATTTAATCGTTACTCAATTCAAATTTCGGAGTTCTCTCCCTTGCCCCACTTGAGAAGTATATTCATTAACGTTAATAGATTTTCTTATAACGAAGTCGTGCAACTACTGTTTATACCTCGTTCAGAGTTTTATTATTGCTTCTTTACACTTTTTCAAGATCAGTGAATTTTCGTCACTGGAAAAAGGATATATGTATTTGCATTGGGACCCCTTCGCATCGAAGATCGGTGATTGTCGTACGCTGACGAAGGGTAAATACCCAGAAACCCAGGTCCGTGCGTATCACGTCAGATTGACGATGGGAAGGATGACTTCCCTTTGCAAATACCGACAGTGCACAGAAAATGTGTCAATAGTCAGCTGGAGGAGATGTTCTCCTGGGATTACAAGCTACAGTAGCATTCACCCTTAGTGGTTAGCCGCATTTAAGTGGCAAATATACTTCACGTTGTCGTGCAGCTACTGTTTATACCTCGTTCAGAGATTTATTATTGAATATAAATCCATTGATTTAAAAAAAAAAAAATTCTCTTGAGCTCACTACATTTAGTATATTATACAATGCTTAACTATATATTCGTCATATAGAAGATGTTCTTAGGAAATTTTCCACTGTTTTCAAATGTAGTGATACATTATATTCTATCAGGTCCTCACTTTGTTGTCTTTGTAACAGATTCTTTGTCAACAGTAATTCTATCATTTTCATCTAAAGGTCGTTCGAGTGGCTTTTAAAGAAGTCTTTTTGTTTCGTTAAAATGTTTAAGCAAGCATATTATAATACCTAAGCAAAAGTGTTGTGATGAAGGTCATAGTTGTTAAATAAAAGTCGTCTTGACTGTTGTGGTATTGTCACCTTTATAATGGTACCAAGATATTTATACTAATAGTTTGTAGACCTCTGGTATAACTTAATGAAAATAACTTATGTACTTCTTTCTTATTCTGTTTGTCTACATGTTTCCGAGAGTGTGTGTATATATGTATTTACGTGTGTGTGTGTATGTGTGTGTGTGTGTGTGTGTGTGTGTAAGTGTGTGTATACACATATAAATGTACATATATGCACACACACACATACAAACAAACATTCATACATGCATACACATATTTATTCAGACATACACATGCACTCAAAGACAGATATAAACGCTCGTGCGTATGTATGTGCGTACATATATATATATATATATATATATATATATAT
>NC_068984.1:122578480-122579384 GCF_001194135.2 Octopus bimaculoides | reverse complement strand
TGTGTGTGTGTGTGTGTGTGTGTGTGCGCGTGCGTGTACATTTATATATATAAATGTATGTGTATAGATATATACATATGTATATGTATACATACACACATGCATAACACAAACATACACACAGATATTGTATATACATATATATGCGTATACGACATATGCATATATGTATAGGTGTGTGTATGTCTGCTAGTATGTAAGTGCGTGTGTGTGTATTCTCGGATTGCAATCGATAGAAAAAGTACTTAATAAGTGTAGTGTTTAAGAGGAAAAACTGAAAATTCACTCCATCGCTTCTCAGAATTTCTCCCTACATGCGATTATGTTGACAACAAAAGGATTCTTGAAGGTACTTGAGAAAGGCCAATGAAGAATATGGATAAGAATGGAATTGATTTCCATATATTTATGACTATCAGGTCAGACACTACAATTTGCCCCAGAGGAGTAGAATTCTTTGTGAGAGGCTAGAAAGTTACTAGTAAAAAAAATGTAGAGAATTAAAGCCGAATGATCTAAGACAAAAAAGAATCCTTGTGTATATAGCTTAATAAGAATTTTACTTCGTAGCAACACGACAACGGCATTTCTGATATATTATTCAATGATTTTGGTTGTCATGTCAGAATACGCTCCCGAAACTTAATGGTTCGGCAAAAGAGACCGATGGAATATGTGCCAGGCTGCAAAAAGAGAAAAACAAATTATCATTGCGATCGATTTATTTGATTAAAAGCCTTCAAGGTTGGTGCCCCAGTATGGTCCTAGGTTATGACTGAAACAAGTAAAAGATAAAAGATAAAAAATGCAGTGGCCATTTACGTGTAGGAAATAGTTAAACCGTCGTCTGTGTAAAAACCACAGACATAATACATACCTACATACATTATATATATATATATAT
>NC_068984.1:122576774-122577073 GCF_001194135.2 Octopus bimaculoides | reverse complement strand
TATATATATATATATATATATATATGAGTGAATGAATGTATATATGTATGTATGAATGCATTCAGGCTGAATGAAAATGATTGCATACACACGAACGGAATATCTGTCTATGAATGTGTGCGTATATGTCTGCGTGCGCATTCGCCGGCGGCGTTATCGAAAATGATTGCATTTATTTTAATTACAATCTGTTATATAAACATACACACACACACTCATATATATATACATACATATATATGTGTATGTATGTATGTATATATATATATGTATATATATATGTATGTGTATATATATTT
>NC_068984.1:122572587-122576173 GCF_001194135.2 Octopus bimaculoides | reverse complement strand
TGTGTGTGTGTGTGTGTGTGTGTGTGTGTATATATATATATATATAATACATACATATACATATATATATATACACATACATACATATATATTTGTGTGTGTGTGTGTGTGTGTGTAAGTATGCATGTATGTATGTATGTTTGTATGCATGAATTCGTGTATGTCTGTGTATGTGTGAGTGTGTATGATTAGAGGGGGAGAGGGACAGAAAGAGACAGACAGAGTGTGAGTTAGATGTGTTTCTCTATTTGGTAAATTTCCTGTATTAGCGTGCATAGTTGCGGCTAAAACATATACATCTAATTAACAAATTATATCATTGAATATGTACATGTGTGTGTGTATGTGTGTGAGAGAGAGAGAGAGAGAGTGAGAGGATGTATATATATATATACATATATATATATGTGTGTGTGTGTGTGTGTAAACGTGAGTGTGTATGTGTTCGTAAGAAGTAAGTAAACATATTCTGTGAGTGTATCTGTGCGAATGTGTGTTGGATGTGTGCAGGTATAATATAGGAGTGCAGGTAAGTATGCCGATATGTAATTAGCTATTAACTCCAAAGAGTTGCTCACTTTACCGAGTACCAACAGCATGTCTCACCGAATAAAACTCCTCTATGTCACCTGTCTGACATTGGTACGAAACTATTGATTAAGTGGAATTTGAAAATGTTATTTGTTTGTTCACGATATAAATCTCTTCTCTCAATCCACTGACCTGGTAACCTGTCTGTATCTCTGTCTACCTGCCTGCCTGTCTGTCTCTCTCTGTGTCTGTCTGCCTGCCTGCCTGCCAGCCTGTCTGCCTGCCCGACTGTCTGTCTACCAGTCTGTCTGTCTAGTTGTCTGCCTCTCTGTATCTCTTTCTCTCCTTCTCTCGCTCTCTATCTATATCTCTGTTTTTCTTTTTGTTTTTTCTTCTTGTTTCAGTCATTTGATTGCAGCTATGCTAATCTATCTATCTATCTCTCTATCTATCTCTGGGTGGCTGTTCTTCGTATGTTTTTCTCTCTGTTTGCAAGTTAGCTTATCTCACTCTCTCTTTATATGTCTGTCTTTCACTCGTTCTCTTACTCTCTCTCTCTCTCTTGTTCAGTCTTTCCCTCTCTCCATTTCTGTTTGCTTCTCTGTCTGTCCCTCTACCCCTGTATGTCTGCCAGTCTGTTTTCCTGTCTCTATCCCTGTCGGTCATTTATCTGGCTTCTCTTTCTTTTTTTCTTTTTTCTCCCCATTTCCTCCATCTCTCTCTTTTACACAAACGCACACATCTTTACTCTTTCTTCCTCAGTTAATGACTTCTAGTATGTCTCGGCGTCTTTCTTAATGACTGAAATCGTGTCTGTCTTAAAGTTAAAATTGCAGCCCAACAAATTTAGTGTAATGAGTCATAACTAATGCTTAATCAACTGAAATTAAACCGGCAATGAGAAGAAAGTTTAACAACGTTGACGACAATTTTGTGAAAGAAACCATGGGAGAGAACTCCGAAATTTAAGTTGATTAAAAGTTGAATAAGGCTTTATTGAACTGTTAATCTCCCCACCGATAGGATCGTGGACCAGTACCGGGCCTTAAATCATTTGGTATGAGGCTGTACTGAGGGAATAAAGTTTTAAATCTCATTTCTATTTCATTGACTATCGCAGCCTGCAGGATGTTTTTGCCTTATATATACATACATACATACATACATACATATACACCCTGTTGTTGATATTGAAATTCCAATGAAGGAGCCTTGGATCTAGGTTAGAAACCGGTTCTTCCCCTATTGGCAAGAAATTTTGAAATAAAATTGAATAATGACATACATACATACATACATACATACATACATACATATATATGCCTGTAACCATTGGGGCACTGGGGCATGTAATACATTGCCTAAGTACCAATTTTGAGAAACTAGGCTCCTCAAAACTAGGAAGGAGAAAGCTGATTCAAAGACTTCAGATCCAAGCCATCACTACAACTGTAAAAATTTGCAAAACATTCCAGATGTTTATCATTTAAGTATGCATGCGCATGTCTAGACATGCAACGATATGCATGAGAATACATACATAAAAAAACATACAAATCTGCACATGCACTGACTCCAAAAACTGCACATGTGCATAAATACATGCAAAAATCCCTGTTGATGTTGAAATTCCAATGAAAGAGCCTTATATCTAAGTTAGAAGCCGACTTTTTCTCTATTGGCAAGAGACCTCGAAATATAACTGAATAATGACATACATACATACATACATACATACATACACACACACAGGTACACATACACACGCACGCACGCACACACACATATGTATTTATATATTATACATAGTCTATATGTAATTATCAAGTTATATATTATGCACTTTATTGTGTTTTGTTATGTGCGTGATCCCTCAGACTGTGGAAAAATTGTATTACATGAAACCGGTCCGTGGTTGGGGACCGCTGCAATAAAGAATGAGCCTGATTTTTATCAAGTGCTGGACAACCCCGGACATGTTTCAGCCTTTTTAGACCTCACCAGAGAAGTATAGTCCGACACGCACTAACCATTTATTAAAACTGTTTTGAGAGGTGATAATGTCGTTGTGAACATTATCCATTGGTTAAGCTATTTAAAATAATAATACTAGAAAAGTTGCCAAAAGTGCCTTCTGCATAAATAGTAAGCTTAGTGCAAGCTAGCATACTGAATGTATTGAACCAAAAAGAATTTCTCAGATAGATATAGGTATAAATGTACCATGTCCACATTATTTCTGGGTATAAGAACGTTTTCTATTCAATCATTCCTAAGCTAGACATATTGAAATAGAACAGTATGATTTATCTCTGAACTTTACGGTACGCACTGGATGTATCTGATCTTGAGGTTATTTTCAGTGAGTCATGAGCAATTTTCCCCAATGAACTCAGTGAGTATAATAATTACTCTATATACAAACGCCTCAGAGATGTAGAATCTTATAAATGGGAAATTTTGGACATATTCCAGGCGCAAGATGGCAATTGTGATGTAAGCGGCTATATGTGTTTGTGCGTGTGTGTGTGTGTGTGTGTGTGTGTGTGTGTGTGTGTGTGTGTGTGTGTGTGTGTGTGTGTGTGTGTGTGTGTGTGTGTGTGTGTGCGTATGCGTGTGTTTGTATGTGTGTGAGTGCGTATGCTTGTATGTATGTGTGTATGCGTGTGTTTGTATCTTTGACGTTTCGAACCCATGCTCTTCTACAGAAAGGAATGAGGAGAGAAAACAAATGGAGAGAGGAAAAGAAACGGGGAGAGAAAATAAACGTGTCTGGATTAACAGTTGTACACGTCGAATTGACTAGGCGCAGGCGGGGCTTTATGGTAAGAAGTTTGCTTTCTAGCCTTATGATTCCAGGTTCAGCTCACTGCCTGGCACCTTGGGCGAGTGTTTCCAGCAATAGCCTCGGATGAGTTTAGTAGACGGAAGCCGAAAGAAGATATATGTGCGTGTGTGTGTGTGTGTGTGTGTGTGTGTGTGTGCGCGCGCGCGTGTGTGTGCGTGTGTGTGTGTGTGTGTGTGTGTGTGTGCATAAATGCATATATATGTATAT
>NC_068984.1:122571931-122572432 GCF_001194135.2 Octopus bimaculoides | reverse complement strand
TATATATATATATATATATATATATATATATATATATATATATTAATAAATAAATAAATATATATATATACAGATATATATATGTAAGAACGACCGTGCGAACACAAAAGGAGAAATGGTGACGAATGGAAAAACAGGGCTCCCATTATTAAACGCGTCACACGGTCGAACACACAATATATCAAATGATATATAAATACGTTATACTTCGATAACATAGTGATTTCGTAAAAGACCAGTAAGGAAGACGATAGAACACAACCGTATGAGATGAATAACAGTAATATTTATTGTAGCATTAAAATGCATGTCTGTGTGTGAGTGTGAGTGTGAGTGCGACATAATGAAACATAATAAAAGACAGGCCGTCGTGTAAAGGAAAGAGTGTGTAAGTGATACATGTATGTGTATGCGTGAGATACAGCAGATAGAAAAATAGTCAGTAACACATATAAGAATTTGCCAGTTCTTAGAGTACACAAAAGTAAGAGTCTGTATGTA
>NC_068984.1:122571706-122571909 GCF_001194135.2 Octopus bimaculoides | reverse complement strand
GTGTGGGGCAGTGCGATCACTCGTTGTGATGTTAGGGCTTCCATGCCAAGCCGGGTTCCTGTATACAGATGTTCTTCGCAGGCTGGGTTCTTGTCTGTTGTCTATCGTGGCGAAGGTGAATCGCACAAACAGAGTTAGAAGCTCTGCGGTAGTTTTGGTTAGCTGGTGTACGTAGAAATCATGTTGACGATGTTGGCGATGCT
>NC_068984.1:122571457-122571696 GCF_001194135.2 Octopus bimaculoides | reverse complement strand
GTGTAAGTGATACATGTATGTGTATGCGTGAGATACAGCAGATAGAAAAATAGTCAGTAACACATATAAGAATTTGCCAGTTCTTAGAGTACACAAAAGTAAGAGTCTGTATGTAAGAAGTTGAGGCGTGTGGGTCAGTGCGATCACTCGTTGTGATGTTAGGGCTTCCATGCCAAGCCGGGTTCCTGTATACAGATGTTCTTCGCAGGCTGGGTTCTTGTCTGTTGTCTATCGTGGCG
>NC_068984.1:122565642-122568851 GCF_001194135.2 Octopus bimaculoides | reverse complement strand
TATATAAAGAGAGGGGAAGAGAGAGAGAGAGAGAGAGAGAGAGAGAGAGAAATAGTTAAGGAATGGAGAAGATAAAATCCGGGTTACATATGTTTCATAGCGAGCTGAACCACGGAAGTAATAAATATGTATATCGTCGTTCGTTATTGATCGTACGGGTGCATCTCTTAGTGGTTTATGTGTTGCACTCACGATTAAAAGCTCAGCGCTTTATGTTTCTGAGCAAAACACTTTATTTCATCCGACGGTGTGGCACACCTGTGCACCAAATGCAGGAAAAGTCAATTGGATGGAAGGGAGGGAAATAAATGTAAGGCGTAACCACTTGATCATTATAAACAAATCTTCTTTTGTTGCAGGCTATTTTGCAAGAAAGTGCAGGACCCTCATCTAGCGTACACGACAAGAGAGTTCACAATAATTATTGAACGCTGTGTAAGTGTCACTGGTTATTGACCACTGTATAAATATGGTCTGCCATTGATTACTCTATAAATGTCGTATGTCATTGATCACTGAATGAATGTCGGTTGTTGATGATTACTGAGAATGTACTGTCTAGCACTATAAGTATATCTGGTCATTGGTTTATATATAAACTAGCTCCTGTGGTGAGCTCTTCATTGGGCCTTGGGCCCAACAATGACACTTTATGCATTGCGTATATATTAAATTTTATTAAACTTTACCAATATTTTTCAAGCAATGAACAATTTTCATCAAAACAATATAATTTGTCGACTTGGAACTTATGGCAAAGCTGCAAGATAAACAACATTTTTTGTCTTCCCATTCGGGGGCAGTACAATTTTTTTTCTGTCTAACCTCTCTCTCTCTCTCTCTCTCTCTCTTTCTTTCTGTTGATTGTTTTCAACCATCACCATCACTAGTACCACCACCATCGCCACCACAACTGCCATACACACACCATTCAAACTTCTGACGCCACCACCATTAGTACCTTTGATTTCGCCGCCTTCCCCTCCACCACCATCACCACTGTCTTTCACATCGCTCACTATCACGTTCATCTCTGACTGCCTCGGCTACCACCACCACCACCACCATCACCACCACCACCACCACCGTCGCCTCCACCTCTATCACAACTACAGCTCATACTATTACTATCAACCCATTACCATCACAATCGTCAATCTACTACCACCCTCACTGTCTCTATGCCTACTATTATTCTCACCCCTTCACGAGGAATAGTGAGAGGGGGTCAAAGTGTGACACACTGACACACAGAAATTCGTTTTGGTATTTATTATTATAGATGTGATCTGAGTTGTTCATTATTGAATGAATATTGTTTGTCACTGATCGTTGTATAAATATCATCTGTCATCAATCACTATATATATATCGTTTATCGATGACGACTGAATAAATTCCGTTTGTTATTGACTCCTTTATAAATATTCTGTGTCATTGATTATTGTCTTAATGTTGTCTGTTACTGATCACTATATAAAATGCCGCATCTATCAGGTAAAATTAAGCACAAGCATAGCTGTGTAGTGGCGAAAGTCGCTTTGCAGCCACGAAGTTTCGGCTCTAGTTCCACTGCGTGGTACCTTGAGAAAGTGTTTTCTACTATAGACCCAGGCCGAATAATCCGTTATGAATGAATTTGGTATGAGTAGGCTCAGCCTCGTGGTTTCCTGTTCAGCAACATCTTAGGCAAGTGATTTCTACCATAGCGTCGGTGAATGGAAACTGTATGGAAGCCCGTCATATGTGTGTGTATGTATTTATATGTTTGTCTCCACCCCACCACTTGACAATCGGTGTTAATTTTTTTACGTCCTTGTCTACTAGCAGTTCGACAAAAATCATCGATAGAATAAGAACCAAACCGCGAGCTGGCAGAAACGTTAGCACGCCGGGTGAAATGCCTAGCGGTATTTCGTCTGCCGTTACGTTCTGAGTTCAAATTCCGCCGAGGTCGACTTTGCCTTTCATCCTTTCGGGTTCGATAAATTAAGTACCAGTCAAGTACTGTGGTCGATGTAATCGACTTAATCCCTTTGCCTGTCCTTGTTTGTCCCCTCTATGTTTAGCCCCTTGTGGGCAATAAAGAAATAAGAATAAGAACCAAACTCGTAAAAGTAAATAAATGAATAAGTACCGAGGTGGGTTTATTTGATTAAAGCCTTTCGAGGTGGTACCCCAGCATTGCTGCAGACCAATACCTGAAACAAGTAAAAAATAAGAGATGTAGATTTAATTGATGTGTCAAAAGTGTCATCTGTCAACGATCACTACTTCTTTCTACTATAGGCACAAGGCCTGAAATTTATGGGGAGGGGACTGGCCAATTATATCGACCACAGTGTTTCACTGATACTTAATTTATCGACCCCGAAAGGATGAAAGGCAAAGTCGACCTCGGCGAAATTTGAACTGCGAACATTGCGACTATATATTGTTCTACTAATGACTGTATAATTTCATCTGTGATTGATCTTTGTATAAATGCCAAACAATATCACTATATCTCTATATAAATTTCATCTCTCTGATGACTGTATAATTCCATCTGCGATTGATCTTTGTATAAATGTCAGCTATATCATTACATCACTACATAAGTGTCGAGTTACTGATGACTGTATAACTCCATCTCCGACTGGTTCCTATATAATTGTCAACTACATCATTATATCACTATATAAATGTCGTGCCACTGATGATTTGTACAGGTTCATCTGTGACTGATCTCTTTATAAAATGCCAACTATATCACTATATCCCTATATCCATATATAACGCTCTTCTGTCACTAAACACTCTATAAATATTTCATTCTACAGATTACTGAAGATATAGCATGTTATTGGTCACTTTGAGAATTGTCGTCTGCCAGTAATCGCTGCAAAAATGTCGTTAACAGCAGATAGCTTTACCACCACTACGTGTATCCCCAGCATTTCAATCAATATTTTTATAAAAGTCAAACTTCTAGAATTGCCACTGCAAAACATCTGTAGTGATCTCCGCTGCAACCATTACCACAACCGTAGCTACAAGCACCTCCTCCATAT
Organism: Octopus bimaculoides; assembly: GCF_001194135.2. Taxonomy (NCBI): domain Eukaryota; kingdom Metazoa; phylum Mollusca; class Cephalopoda; order Octopoda; family Octopodidae; genus Octopus; species Octopus bimaculoides. The sequence goes on along the minus strand of NC_068984.1, from coordinate 122,565,798 downwards.
TCACTACCAACATCACCACTATCAAGACCTTCAACACTTCCACTACTCATGATGCCACCACTACTATCATATCACCACCGCCACCACCACCACCTTCCTCACCATCACCACCACCTTCCTCACCATCACCACCACCTTCCTCACCATCACCACCAC
>NC_068984.1:122559391-122565440 GCF_001194135.2 Octopus bimaculoides | reverse complement strand
CCGATGCCACCACCACCGCTGCCACCGCCACTGCCACTGCCGCCGCCGCCATCACCGCCCACATTGCCGCTGCCACTGCCACCGCCTCCGCTGCTACCGCCGCCACCGCCACTGCCGCCATTTCTCATGTATTAAAGGAACGACGTAAAAATAACTGACAGCACCGGTAGAAATCGAACCTATTTCCTCCCGACCGCAATGCTAGTGTGACAATCGATGTGGGTCAGGTTAACCTGGGATGGTAGCAGAACAAGTGTCATGCTAGTAAGACAAGTATGGATCGATCCCAAAACATTAAACCAGTAGAGGATATGGGGGTTATATTGATTTTTAATCCTTAATTGACAAACACGCACATAACCAGTTACTCACACACATGCATGCGTACACACAACCATATACACATACATATGCAAGCATATACACATACATATGCTCATATAGTACAAGCATGAACAGATTTATATACATATACATACAAATACTTTCATGTAATATATACACCTATATGCAAACATATACACACTCACAAGCACATATGCATGTACACATACCTACAAGTGTATGAATGTGGTATGTGTGTGAGTGTATGTGTGTATGCATATATTTATGTATGTATGTACATATAAACACACACACACATATAGATAGACACATGCATACATATTCCCGCATACACATACATATAAAGGATTACACATACATGAGTGTATGTGTGCATGTGTGTATGTGTTCATATATATATATATATATACATACATATGCACACGTATTCATGCATATTCATACATACACATATACATATATATCCATGTACACGCCTACATATATTTAAATACTCTTACATATACATCACTCACACATACATTCGCACACACACATACACACATACATATGTACACCCGCACATATTCACATATAGATACACGCGAAAGACCTGGATTGTAACATCAAACCAACATCTCTATGAGAGAAGAAAAAAAAGCCCAATAGATTTCTTGTTCAAGTTTGTGAACACGAAAATAAAATCATTCTTAGAATAGTTAAGGAAACTGAGAAAAAAATGTAAGACAATATGAGAAGGAAAAGAAATGCAGGCTGGCATTGAATTCTCTCCAAGGAACGTTGGAAAATCGTACTCAACACAACAAAGACAACAGATAATCGAGTTCACTCAAAAGGTTGTATTTTGAAATAAAAACTGCAGCCCATAGAGGGAATAAACAACAATGAAAGTCAAGCATGAAGGACTGGAAAGTTTATAACATCTCATCTTAAAGGTTAATTCTGTGCAACCCAGGTGGAAGAAATTCACACCATGCTCCTTCCTAAATAACAGTCGAAAAGTATCGGATGACAATAAATATAAATTATGCAAAGTCAAAACTGAAGATTATAGCTACACCATTTGCGAACTGTGAGAGAATGTCATCGAGTTCATACGTTTGCTGAAGGTCATGATGAGATAGCTAGAATAATATGGAACAGAATAAGAAACTTACTTAGTACTTAGGTTTGTCATGAGCCCAAGGATTCATAAGGCCGGAGTTTCGCCGGGTTTCCATTACAACACCCACTTCCCTTGGATGGGACGCTAGTCCGTTGCAAGAATAAGACAAAATAAAACCAATGAAAATGAAAACATTGAAATCGATGAGTTATATAAATATTTGTAGACCTTGAACATGGAAACTGGAACCAGATTCGAACGGAACCGTTTTGGTTAGTTGATTGGGACTATAAAATGGAAGCATTCTCTGTGGTGCAAGTTAGCTGCCGACATGAAATCAGCGTTGTAAGAAATACACTGATGAAAGAAGATATCTAGGACCATTTTATGAGGAGTTCACAAAACCTTAAATAAATTTTCAGCTTTATAACTATTATTATTGAAGCTTAAAGCAATAGGATATGTAGTAACCCCCATGAATTGAAGTATGGCTAAACTTGGATTTTTGGAGATAGAAAGTCGCTCTATTATTCATACCACTCAGATGAATACGATATCTGGGAAATAAAATAAGCAAATTCTTCTTAAATTTTAAGAGGTAAATAATTTTGGAAAGGATCACATGAAGAACAAAGCGTTCTATTTTTCTTTGTTAATATTTTTTATTTTACAACCTTACCACCAAAGCAGTCAGAGACTCAAAAACAGTGAATATAAACAGATTCCAATGAGAAAGAGAAATACAAATATACATTCATGCACATACATACATACATACATACATATATACATACATATGTTCTTTTACACTTGTATTTCAGGAAATCTTTTAAAATAATGTTTGGTTGCTTGATATCATTGTACACCATAACTATCCTTCCAACTACCATCACGCAACATATCTAACAATAAATAATCTTAAAAAAACCCACCATTTTGACCATATTTGATTGATTGCTCGTCTGAGTGTCTGCTCTTGTTTCTCGTTAACCAATGAAGATAGGAAATTAAAATGTTTTTCTTTTATCTATGGTTAGTATGCAAGATAAAAAAAAGTCTTACTTACCGAAATTAAAAAGAGATAAGTTATTTGGAGTTAGAGTAATATTTCAACTGTATTCATTCTCTTGTGCTTAGAGAGCTATGGACTATACCCACAAAAGAAGGAAATCAGATATCAATAAATAAATATGTTCACACAGAGATATATAATAACACGATGCGGAGTATAATAGACAATAGAAAAAAATAATAAAATATTGACCGCGTTTGTACTTATAATAACGAGTAGCGTAAAATAGAGACAATGCTGACCATATATGTACATATAATAATTAAGCGTATGAGATATATTCAATTATTGACCACATGTGAAGCTGTAATAATTAATAGTGAAAAATATAAATACTGAGCACATACATTGATATAGCACTTTGTAATGAAAAATGATAATATTGCATTGTTGACAGGATCCAGAGACGTTTACAAGTGAGTGAATTGAAGAACACTGGGCTAAGAAAACTTGACGGAGAAGGAACGTAAAGAAGAAGGTCATGGAGACAGGGCAAGAAACACGTGACACCACGTCGGTGGCTGAAGACCTGAGTGCCTTAGCTGTGAATCGGTTAGCGGATCTTGGAAGTGTTCTGGGCAATGATGGAAATCGACGTCAAATGTAGAATAGGAAAGGAGATATTATTTAAACGAATGTACAAAATCTGCTCCGTGGATTCACTGAACATTAATATCAAGATTTACCAGTATTATACCATCGTATTACCAAGCAAAATATCGAAGAAAACTGCGAAAATCACCAAAAACGACGGGTGCCTTTTACGAAAAGTATTTAAAGAAAATCCTGAGAATTTCGTTCAATAATCATATAAGAAATGAAGAAGTCTTAACAAGAGCATTATCTCGAAGACTCCGTGAAATGATAACGGAACGAAGAATGTAGCTAGGATGGTTACTCCTGTGGAAGCCAGGTCTTTGGTATACAAAAGCAGCCCAGAGTTGGATATCAACAGAAATAAGAAGCCAAGGAAGATCATAAGCCATGTGGTGTCGAAACCTTCAAGTAGGATCTGACAGCTGTCAAAGGACGCTGGGAAAACTAATATAAAATAGACTAATACGGAATACGTACGTAATGATTAGAGAAGGATTAATAGAAAATAGACAAATACTGACAGTCTATGCAGATGCAGGAGGCGGATTAAGGAGAATAGATAAATAAGGACATATGAAGAGGTGCCGGAAGCATTAACAGAAAATAGATAAACACTGACCTTATATGTATATAAAATTTAATAAAAATTTTGTCTTGTTAATCAATATTTATTCTGATTATGCAACTAAAGCTATATTTATTCTGATTGTGTAACTAAAAGCTAAGTGGTAGAACTTATGTCCCATTACAGATTGCATTGAATTGATGTACAGTTTCGGTCAGTATTGCAGTCCTAACTGTACTAATTTTTCTCTGTGTTACACTTCTACAATTGCCGCCTGTATTAACAATTATAAGTGTACAATTTTCCTCAGTATTACAGTTACATATGTACAATTTCTGTCTGTATTAGTTACATCAATACAATTTCTGTGTATTAGAAGTCACACCTGTACAGCTTCTGCGTGTGTTATAACCACAACTCCAGAGTTTCTGCATCTTGCACGGTCATAAGTGTACAGTTTCTGTATGACAGTTTCACATGTAGAAATCCTGTCTGTATTATATGTACCCTTGTACAATTTCAATTCATATTACAGTTACATTTGTGCAGATTCTCTGTATTAGAGTAACGTCTGTAAGCAGCAGTCATATATGTAGTTTCTTTAACGTAAAAAAGTTGTACAGTTTTTGCCTAAATGACAGTGCAGTTTCTGTCTATAATATAGTCAAAGCTGTCAATTGATGTTTTAAACTACCACAGCTGTACAATTTCTCCGCATATTACTGTTACAGCTGTACAGTTTCTGTCCTTGTTACAGTCATGGCTGTATAGTTTTTGACTCTATTACAGTCATCTGTATACAGTTTCTTATTTCTTTATTGCCCACAAGGGGCCAAGCATAGAGAAGACAAACAAGGACAGACAAAAGGATTAAGTCGATTACATCGACCTCAGTACATAGCTGGTACTTAATTTGCCGACCCCGAAAGGATGAAAGGCAAAGTCGACCTCGACAGAATTTGAACTCAGAACGTAACGGCAGACGAAATACCGCTAAGCATTTCGCCCGGCGTGCTAACGATTCTGCCAGCTCGCCGCCTTATCTATATACAGTTTCTGTCTACTAGTATAGTCTCATCCGTACAGTTTCTGTCTACATTACAGTCATCTCTAAATAGTCTCTACCTACTGTTACAGTCACATCTGTACAGTGTCTGTCTATATTACAGCCGCCTCTATATAGTTCCTGTTTATATAACACTCACAACTGTACAGCTTCTGCTTATATTACAATCACATCTGAACTGTTTCTGTATATAGTATAGTTACAACTGTATAGTTTCCGTTTCTATAACAGTTTCTATCTAAATTGGAACCATGTATATATAGTTCCTTTCTCTATTGTAATCATGTGTGTGCAGTTTCTGTCCACTGTTATAATCATATCGGTTCAGTTTCTGTCTATTACTTCCATTGCCGTACAGAAGCTTCTTGCTGAAAGAGCTACACCAAATTTTATACTATTTTAGTTCAATAGTTACTATGGATACCATAACAACTATTGATTTAGCTACCTTTTTTCTCTATTTTCAATTAAGTATAAATTATACACAGTAATGTAGATAATAAAGATTGATTTTTGTCTCTCATTTGAAATTAAATTTATCAAAAATTAGTGGATATCAATCTTAGTCGACCTCTAGTTGTTCATTTAAAAACTGAACTTGTTTAACCGCAGGTCAGCTCTGATCGAAATCACTTGACCATTCTCTCGTTATTAGGACTATCTTGGGATACATAGCCATCCCGTTGCTTTTAGGATTGTCTAACATACTTTGTATTGTATGGGGGACCAGCATGTCAAAGAATAGACACAACGTTTCCTCTGCGTCTCGTAAAAGAGGACTAAAAGAGGTTGAAGTAGGAATTGTACGCCGACTTCACAGAACCCTCACCTGCGACGACAGCCCAATCAGATGCATGGGATGGAGGGCTGTCGCCTGAGTGGTGCAAAGGGGCCATCCGCCAGGAGTAAGGAATCACCAACAAATAATAGATGCAGTGACGCACTGTTACTACCACTACTGCTGCTGCTACTACTACTACTAGTACTACTATTACTACCACTAGCACCACCACCACCACCACCACCACCACTACTACTACTACTACTACTACTACTAACACACATTAACAATGTGTCCCTTAAGTTTGTTTTAGTAGGGAAGTGTGTGGTTTGAGAAACATTTGGCTGCAATTTGTAGCGTGTCGTGCCTATGCATAAGAGGACCCTTCTTAGGCGTGTGGTAACGGTACACTGTATATGCCATAGGGGTCTATTTGTCAAACTTGATGGTTGTGTGAAAGGTTAAAATATCCGCTTCAATATCGAATAATTTACATAATCTTTCGTAGAGCAAGTTAT
>NC_068984.1:122554478-122558696 GCF_001194135.2 Octopus bimaculoides | reverse complement strand
GTGTGTGTGTGTGTGTGTGTGTGTGTGTGTGTGTGTGTGTGCGTGCGTGCGTGCGTGTATATGTGCGCGGGTGAAAGATAAGTTGTTAGGTAGACTGTTGTCACCGTGGTAACTAACGGGACTTTCACTATATAACAATCTACTATTAAAAGCCCGCTATGTGCAAGATTAACAAATATTTTTACGGGCAGCGTAGCGACAGATAACGACCTAGTATCGAATAATTTACATAATCTTTCATAATAGAAGGTTATCGCTTTAGAAAGAGGAAGGACGCTAATATGTCAAGTTCATGTGATTACTTAAGGTATTTGCAACGCAGTTCAAAACTCAATTGTAATCCGCAAATTTAATTGGAGTTGAATATAAGTTAACCAGGATTACTTTCCCTATTCTTCATTTGATCCTCATTTCAATATTTGTAAAGTGAAATACCTGTGCAACTATGGATTGTGGGTAAGACCTCCCTCTTCGTTTGGAGTTGCACTTAAAAATCACGACCTAGATTTCTTTTATCAATGAATACGATATCCATTACGGAGGTTCTTCGCAGTGTCAAGTCACTCAGTGCATAATCCAACTTATCTCAAATTACGTGTTTTCTGATTGTAAAATCCACTGTACCGCTCCGCCATTTACCTATACGTCGAGTATTCTCATTTGGAAAATATCCTCGTGATGTTCAGAAAGAGCATACAAACAAACAAACAAACAAACAAACAAACAAGCAAACAAACAAACGGAGGTGGGGGTGGACAAACAACAAGCAAAACAAGCAAATTAAGATACTTTTTCTACATTAAAATATTCCAAATCAATGAATTTTTGAGAATTGATTTTTCAGAATTTAGAGGAGTTTCTTTCATTGAGCCTTCTCTAGAATGGCCTACAGTTTGTTGTGATGTAATTATTTATGTAAGAGTGGAGGCGCAATGGCCCAGTGGTTAGGGCAGCGGACTCGCCGTCATAGGATCGCGGTTTCGATTCCCAGACCGGGCGTTGTGAGTGTTTATTGAGCGAAAACACCTAAAACTCCACGAGGCTCCGGCAGGGGATGGTGGCGAACCCTGCTGTACTCTTTCACCACAACTTTCTCTCACTCTTACTTCCTGTTTCTGTTGTGCCTGTAATTCAAAGGGTCAGCCTTGTTACACTGTGTCACGCTGAATATCCCCGAGAGTTATGTTAAGGGTACACGTGTCTGTGGAGTGCTCAGCCACTTGCACGTTAATTTCACGAGCAGGCTGTTCCGTTGATCGGATCAACTGGAACCCTCGACGTCGTAAGTGACGGAGTGCCAACAACAACAATTTATGTAAGAGAAACGTCAGTGATAAAAAGACCTCTGGCAGAATTTAATTGAAGAAGACAGAAACTCTACCCCTACAATTCAACGAACAGTGAACCAACCAGTGAAACACCACAAGTTTGCTTGACCTGCTACAATAAGTAACCAAATCTCTATTTAATCACACTACACCGACTTAAAAGAAAAAGGACATGTTAGATCAAGTTGTTCGGGGCAGACTGTCTGAAGAAAAGCGAAAAATTCAAAGATAAAACGCTTTTGAATATATACATGTCTCATCAGAGTTAATTCGAAGCTAAATAGCAACAACAGTAAGAACAAAAGTCAAATTATGAATTTCTAATATTAAATTTTGGGGCGTCCTACGAGACGACCTAGATGAGAGAGAGAGATGATATCAAGTTTGTCTACATGAGAGCCATTCAAAAATGATCTTCCAGTTTACATGCTAGCGAAGTAGACTCATAGCGCTCGCTCGATCACTTGGAATAGTAGAAAAGGCATTTAAAATCATACTTTAATGTCTTAAAAAACGGAAGTACACATTAAATATTGTAAGCTATGGAGGCATTGTCTACAAGAAAGATGGGATGGTAGTGGCTTTAACAACTTTTATCATAGGTTTCCTTGACAAGGGTTGACTTTGGGACTAAGCAACAATAGCAACGATAACATCAACAGCAAATTTATGAATACGAACTGTGAGAAGTAGTAATAGTTGGTTGTTCAGATTGATATCTTAATGAGCAGTTAAGAAGGAAATAGGCATTTTTACTCCCATTTCATACTAAACGCGTTTCCTTCATTTCTTTCCATAATTATAATCTTCTGGATTTCCTATTCTTTCTCTATTAAGATTCAACCCATACAAGTCCAAGGTGAACATCATTCACATCGACCCGGTCACCCTATCCACCTCCAATCCAAGAGTTGCATTGACCATGCGTGCTTCCCTTCATCCGTCTCCACCTCCTCCTCTCACTACTCAAAACTCCTCCGTTGATTCAAAATCAAAAATAGAATGACGTTGTTACTCAAACGGCATTATTTATGTGATATATAATATATGAGATATATGATATATAATATGTGGTATAAGATATATGGTATATGATATATGATATATGAAGTGATGTAGACACCTTTGATGAGAACTTATTAAGGTTCGAAAATCGATTATGGCTGTTCATGTTTTTAATCAATGGAAAAATAATTAAATTTGCCACATTTTTATATCTATTACATATGTTTGCATATATTACAGCATAACTTGATACTGTGTGGAGTAAGATCCCCGTTGAAGGGCTGCTGATATTAAAACAAAGTGTTTAATATCTTATAGTATGCAAATTAGTAGTTCCAGTTCTCTGAAGTTAATGCATTTGTTGTGTTTATAACTAGACCGGCTACTTGTTACTCATGTGCTGATCAAATGCTGTAAATATCGCCGATACGGACTCTGTAAGCTTCGACACTCGTTGAAGTCTATTCACCATTTATTTCAATCTAAGGAGAATTAGTTAAGTTAGCTATGCTTGTATATCAATACGTATGATGTATGAAAACCTTGCTCAATTAAGTATTAATAGAATTATATAACAATTTACGACATTTACAGAATCGTTAGAGTGACGGAAAAAAATGTCTTATGGGATTTATTTATTTTTTTTTTTCGTACAATCACACCGAGGTTAACATTACCTTTCATCTTTTCAGGATCAATAAAATAGAGTATCAGGCAGTTACTAGGGTTGATATAATCAACTAACCGCCTCTTCCGCTCAAAATATTGTTAGCCTTGTACTTACATCAGAAACGATTATTTCTCAGCCAATCAAAAAATAGTGATGATATATGCTTCGACAGCAAGTCGATAGTAGTCATGATATACTATGGTGTTGGTACTGAGACAATCAATTATAGTTAATTTCTATTACGTCGGAGCCAGTCAACAACAATGAATTTTATATTATGACGTTATTAACCGATCAACAGTAGTTTTGTTCTATTATGGCGTAGTTACACAGCCAATCAAATGTAGTAAGACATTGTTACTTTATATATAGAGTTGTCGCTCAGCTTATCATCAATGGGTATGATCTATTATGACGTTGTTCTTGTATTAAAAATAACATAAGTATAAACATTGTTATTAAACCAATGAATGTAGTTATGATATATTATGACGTTGTTAATCAGTCAAATAGCAGCGACATATACTTCTTTTGAAATGTTCTTACTCAAGCAAGTAGTTTTATATGTTTGTTATAATGTTCTTAGTCAAGCAGCAGTATGATGGCGTTCACAGCCAGTTAACAACTTAACGATATCTGATGATATTATTGCTAACTCTTAATGCGGCGAGCTGGCAGAACCGTTTGCACGCTGGGTGAAATGCCTAGCGGAATTTCGTCCGTCTTTACGTTCTGAGTTCAAATTCCACCGAGGTCGACTTTACCTTTTATCCTTTCGGGGCTGATAAATTAAGTACCAGTGAAACACTGGGGTCGGTGTAATCGACTAGTCCCCTTCTACCAAATTTCAGGCTTTGTGCCTTTAATAGAAAGGATTATTACTCACTTCTTTGTTAATATATGGCTTATGGTTTCTCATTTAGGTACAAGGACAGAAATTTTTAAGGGAAGCGAGTTTGTCGATACCATTGGCCCCAGTAATTGATTGGTACTTTATTATACCAATACCGGAGGGATGAAAGGCAAACATGTTCTGGGCGAAATATCGATCATTGTTATTACTCAACCAAACCACAGTAGATGTGTGTGTGTATAGTTCAATTTACAGAAAACAAAAGACGAAGATAGATGGTGGAACTGCAAGCAGATGTATTAGTTTGATGCTCGGGAAGAATGGAAAATATCTTTGACGTTTCTGGCCTACACTGTTCGACA
>NC_068984.1:122552952-122554051 GCF_001194135.2 Octopus bimaculoides | reverse complement strand
ACTACTACTACTACTACTATCACCACCGCCACCACCACCACCACCACCACAACCACCACCACTACTACTACTACTGCTGCTGCTGCTACTACTACTACTATTACTGTTGCTGTTGCTGCTGCTACCGCTACCCGTGCTGTCGTTGCTGCAACAACAACAACAACATCAACTACTACTACTACTACTACTACTACTACTACTACTACTACTACTACTACTACTCAATACCGTCACAAAATATACATTGCCAATAACATTTAGAAACCTGCTCTGTTCACAATTGCGCTGGATTTCCTAGTTATGTACGTAACTGAATGATTAACATTGCATTAGTGCTAAATTGCATAATATCGATTCTGTTTGTTTCATTGATGGAAAATTATATTTGTTCCCCCACCCCATCGCTTCCTGGTTAATCATGGTAGAACAAAGCCACGATCAAAAAGCATTCCAGTTGCAGAATGACCCCGAAGGTGTCTCTCTTAGCAGTGACTCTTGAATTACACTATCTAAAGCAATGGTTTTAAACTGCGGCTCCCAGGGCTGCATGTGGCCCTCACGTATCCTTCCGGTGACCTTCAAGCATCCTTCCGACATCCCTCAAGCATCTTCTGGTGGCCCCCAAGCATTCTTTCGGTGGCTCTCAAGTATCTTTCAGGCGGCCATGAAGCATCCTTCAGGCGGCCCTCAAACATCCTTCCGGCAACCCTCAAATATTATCCAGTGGCCCTCAAGCATCCATTCGATGGCCCTCAAGCATCCTTCCGATAGCCCTCAAGCATCTTCCGGTGACCCTCAAGCATCCATTCGACGGCCCTCAAGCATCCTTCCGATAGCCCTCAAGCATCTTCCGGTGACCCTCAAGCATCCTTCCGGCGGCCCTCAAGCATCCTTCTAGCGACCCTCTAGTATCCTTTTGATGGCTTTCAAGCATCTTTCCAGCAGCCCTCAAGCATCCTTCCGGTGGCCTTCGACAGTCTTCCCTCTACAAATATTACTTTTTCTTTAACTGACTTGTGTTTAACTTTGTTTGGTGCTGCCCCTAAAAAATCCAAGTTTTGGATCTAGTCCGGATATTAAAAGATCTAATGAGTCCTTT
>NC_068984.1:122551800-122552518 GCF_001194135.2 Octopus bimaculoides | reverse complement strand
ATTTTATCGACACGTAAAGGGTCAAAGGCAAAGTCGAGCTCGGCGGATATTGAACACAGAAAATAAAGACACACGAAATGCCACTAAGTATTTTGTCTGGCGTGCTAACGTGTCTGCCAGCTCGCCGCGTTAGATAGACTGAAAAATAATGCCGTAATATACTGTAACTTTTGTTGATTGACTAATTAGCTATGCTATAACTATATATATATATATATATACATACAGTTTACATTTAAACACATAAGAGAGATGTCCATAATAGGACATCTAACCCGCTAGAAGTAGCAGTCAAGCTCCAAACCACAATTAGGGATAATTTCGAAAGGAAATGAAAAATATGTATTAATGTGTTAATCTTGGCTTTCCTGCTGATGATAGCTAGCCTTGCAAATTATTTTATTTTGCTAAAAATAGCTTGAAACCTTGGTTCAGGAAATAGATGGTAAATGTTTTTATTTTTCATTTCCTTTCGAAATTATCCCTAATTGTGGTTTGGAGTTTGACTGCTCCTTCTAGCGGTTTAGATGTCCTATTGTGGACATCTCTCTCATGTGTTTAAATGTACACTGTATGTATTTATGTGAACAATATATACTCTATTGACTAGTTTTCTTTCCTTCTCGCTAGACCACTGGTAGCAAATAAAATTTCTAAATTTTTTGCTACCCTGAGATTTATTAATATATATATATATATATATATATATATATATATA
>NC_068984.1:122549911-122550954 GCF_001194135.2 Octopus bimaculoides | reverse complement strand
TATATATATATATATATATATATGTTGGTATATACACGGACACACAGACACGTATAAATTCACGCACGATCACAGACACACGCGAACAGAAACAGTCTGTAGGCCATTCGAAACGTAGATATCATTAATAATTTATATACGCATTTCTATATGTATATGTTGCATCTTTATTATTTGTTAGTCAGTCTAGAAAAGGATGCTTTGGTGCGGGAAAATATATTTCATTTCCGTATCCTATCTCCCCATTACTTACCCCCCACCACCACAGCATAACATTGCCTCATATTCCCCACCACTACCACCACCACCACCACCATTGCAAATATGCACTGTACCTGTTATTGATTTTAACGTACACACTTGAGTTCGGAGTCAAACTGCAATAACTAAAAGCAGACACCGTTAAACAGTTTGTGACGGCAATAATCTCTCAGCCACGCACGCGCGCGTGCAGACAACACACACACACAAACACATACCATATTTAGAATATCGAAATAAAATATGATATTGATTCATCTTTAGTCTTCGAATTAACAATGATGATGAGTTATACAGACACAGGACCAGAAATTTTTGACGGAGGGAAGAGTCGATTAAGTTAACCCGAGTACTTGATTGATTCTATATTTTTTTTCGACTCTGGAAAAATGCAAAGCAAAGATTACCTCGGTTGGTAGCAATAAGAAAATAATAATCGTAATAAATGCACAATGTTCACTTTATTTCCTGATGATAAAGGTGAGGTATTTATAAGTAATTTTATCTATACATACCCTCTAGATACATTGACCTGTCTCCGAGGAAAGGATGTAAAGAATACGTCTGTTAAATCTAATGTATGTTGTTTGATCTTTCAAGTGTCATTTCCTTGTGTGTGTGTGTGTGTGTGTGTGTGTGTGTGTGTGTGTAAATTACTTTTTGCAGAAGAGCGTTGGCTCGAGACATAAAAGACTCATTTTTCCTGGGCGTTATTTGCTGCTCCCACGCCTGTCTTTGTCTATAGATTTTTTGTACAATTTATACGTAATTTATACGTATAT
>NC_068984.1:122548919-122549644 GCF_001194135.2 Octopus bimaculoides | reverse complement strand
TGTGTGTGTGTGTGTGTGTGTGTGTGTGTGTGTGTGTATGTGTGTGTGTAGGCATGGGAACCAGAACAAGTACCGCAAGATATTCTTTAGGCCCTTTAACACTCTAACGATTGATTAAATTTATGAAAACTGTTTGAAACTTTTATACTTTCCCATCTGTTCTTTACAGCACTGAACATATTTAATGTCTTGTCTGCTATTGTAATTCCATTCACATCTTGAATGCAGTATATGAATATATATCGATCACAGAATAAAAGGCAAATTGTTTTCATTGTGATTTAGACCTAGAACATGAAGAGTAATAACAAAATACTTTTATGATATAGGCACAGCTTATGAAATTTGGAGGAGGTGTTGGTTACTCAATTATATCAACAACTGTACTTATCTGCTCCTATTCTTTATCGATCCTGCAAATATATAAGGCTAACCTGATCTCCGCGATATTTGAATTCAGAACGTAAGAAACGAGTAAACTATTGCAAGGCATTTTTTCTGACAACATTGCCAGTTTGATTCTGCTATATTTTGCAGTAATACAGCTGCAAAATATACCATTAGCATCGTACATTGTATGTAGTAAGCTATACCTGCTTTCTAAAAATGTCCTAGGTATAATCAACGATTTATGAAGCAATATATAGAATTTTCTAAGGTCTCTCTCTCTCTTTCTCTCTTTCTCTCTTCTCTCTCTCTCTCTCTCTCTCTCTCTCTCTCTCTCT
>NC_068984.1:122546744-122548280 GCF_001194135.2 Octopus bimaculoides | reverse complement strand
TATACATACACACACATAAACTTAACCGTAACAATCTCTGAACCTAAAGGGTTATCGACAACTGTTTCGTCACAGCTGTGCAACACGCAACCACATTCCACAAAACATCCTCACCCCTCGCACCATTGACAACTCAAGTCAGTGGACTGGTCGAAGTTTCACTAGTTTTATGCCATTTATCCCTGGTAGAAAATACGATTCACCCGTATTCTTTCAGAAACAGATAGGCGTATGACTGAAACCAGCCTTGTAGGCATATCCCTTCACATCCCCCACACAACAAAAGCCTAGTGCTCCTAGTGCTGTTAATCGAGGTGTGGAGCAAATGCTGAGGAAGGACGCCGACAATGGGGACATGCTAGAGAATTTTCGGCCTTTAACTCTGCTAAACACAGAGTTAATATTTTGGCCAATGTATTAGCGAAAGGGTTGTCGCTTGTCGTTAGTAGTCTGGTCGGGGAAGCTAAACGTACTTCCTCGAACAGGTCTATCCACGACAACCTCCATCTTATGCGATACATCACAGAGAGAGCTGGGACTAAAGCTGGCTTCGGTGGGGCCCTGATCAATTGGGATCAATCGAAAGCATAGGAAACCGTCTTTAAAGCGGCCGATTTCGGTGATCAAAGTAAACGGCCATCTATCGGAACCGTTTAACATCGAGGCTCGGTCCGTCAGCGCTTCACACTGTCATCTCTTCTGTATATGTTGGCTCTCAAGTCACTGCTGCCGAAGTTGGAACAATTGAAGGGCATCCCTTTCAAACTGAGATACGGCAGGGCAATGTCGGCATACGAGGACAATGCCACCGCCATGGTGTCGGACACCTCTGATGTGGAGACGGTTGGATCCATTGTAAAGGAATATGAGTCGGTTGCAGGGGCCAAAATCAACGCCGACAAGTCAGGGGGCTTGCAAGTGGGCACCTGGAGAGGTAGTTTGTGGCCATCAGACGTTGAACTGAAAGACCAGTTAAACTGATCAGGGTCTGGTTCGGTCCCGGTCTCCAGGTTGATAAGAACTGGGGTGAGGTGACGAACAGGGTGGCTAGTCTTACCCAGAAATAGGAGGAGAGGAAGTTGCCCTTGAAAGGTCGGGCAGAGGTAGAAAATGCCTATATCACCTCCGTCATCATTTATCGTCCGACCGTCGTGCCTTGCCCCAGTTATTGCTTGATCAGGCTGGAGCATCTCTTGTTTATTTTCTTGCGAAAGGGATGCGTTCCAACAGTCAGGCAGTCAGTCTGCTGCCAGCTCCCTCTGCATGGCTTTTGATGCGTAAACACGCACTCGGGTTGCGCTCCATGCAGCGATTTCTAGAAGGTGAACGTGTGTAGGCTCCATGCATACTTTGCATACTTTCCTCTTTTTAATGTATACCGTGTATACGTTTTTTTAAAAATCATTTCATTATATGTAAACACCCACACTTTATGTCTGTCTTTGTATTGTCTTCCTTCGTCATGGTAGCAAATAAAAGAAATCATCATCATCATCATCATCATCATCATCATCATTACTATTATTATTATTATTA
>NC_068984.1:122546153-122546734 GCF_001194135.2 Octopus bimaculoides | reverse complement strand
ATTATTATTATTTTTTTTTTAATTTTTTTTTTTTATTATTAATATTATTATTCGATAAACAGCTGATGTATTTAGCGACTTTACTGTTCGAAACAAACTGCAAGAACTCATACGTAGATACATAAAAAAAAATATTGATTATAAAGAGAAAAACTAGAAGACACTTGTATCTTCATATGCAATACATCTAACACATCACACACACACACACACACACACACGCACACACACGCGCGCACACACGTGCATTCGTATGTATGTAAGTATATATGTGCATATTTATATGTGTGTCTATATGTATACGAACGGATGTACACTGAGGTATTTGCATATGCATACACACAGAGACACAGGTACATCCTCGCATACACACATATCCAACATGTTAATGATTGAAGAACATGCAGACAGATAGGCACACACTCAAAGACATATGTAGAATATAAATTTTAAAGACGCCATATTGATGTGAAGATTATCACACTTGTCTTGTTTCCCGCGATTCACCAATACCTATGCAAGAACTATTGTACAAATTCTACGTACATGCATATTTATATATATATATATATATATATATA
>NC_068984.1:122536210-122545929 GCF_001194135.2 Octopus bimaculoides | reverse complement strand
TATATATATATATATATATATATATATATATATCTGTGTGTGTGTGTGTGTATGTATGTATGTATATATATATATATATAAATTTGTATGTATGTATAAATGTATGCATATCCATGTATATGCGTGTTATTACCTTCAGAAGAATAGTTGCTTAAAAGTATGTTCACAAATCGATAAGTTGGCAGAGAAACATCTGGCGAATAAGCTTATTGATTGAAGAAACATATCTAGATGAACGCCAGCAATTCTACCTCTCAGACATCACGTGACCTGGTCTTCTTGCGCAGTATTGTTCTTCTAGAAACGTCTATTGACGGGATTATTGTTATGTTTGATGCTTGCTCCAGTCGTTTAAATACCTAAGATTGCTTCAGTCGTTCCGGGCGTTTTAATAGTAGTGGTAGTAGGATTTGGTGGTGGTAGTAGGATTTGGTGTAGTGGTAGTAGTAGTAGTAGTAGTTGTTGTTGTTTTTGTTGTTGCTGCTGCTGTTGCTTTTTCAGTTTTAGTTTTTCTTTAGTAAAATTTCTTGCTTTTGAGGGGTTTTTTTTGTTTTCATCTTGTTATACGCAACATTTATTTACACAAGTAACAAGTTTTTCTTTACATCTAATCTTCCTTTCTTTCTTTCTTTCTTTCTTTCTTTCTTTCTTTCTTTCTTTCTTTCTATATATATCTGTATATATATATATATTCACACACACAAATACATAGATAGATAGTTGCGTATATCCCTACCTACCTACCTACCTACCTACTTACTTACTTACCTACCTACCTATCTACCTACCTACATACATACATACATACATACATACATACATACATACATACAATATAACAGAATATACACTGTCTGTCAAAAATGCTTTTAGTTCAGAGCTCGGATATATAACGCGAGCAAATTTTAGTGCGCAAAACATATTTTAAATAATTTTTTAATTACAATAGGTTGTTTGTTTGTATGTGTGTGTGTTTTGTGTGTGCTGTGTGTGTGTGTGTGTGTGTGTGTGTGTGTGTGTGTGTGTGTGTGTGTGTGTGTGTGTGTGTGTGTGTGTGTGTGTGTGTGTGTGTATATACAAACACACATATGTGTATATGTATGTGTTCCATGTTGTGTGTATATATATATGAACACACACATACACATATGTGTGTGTGTGTCTGTGTTTGCCTTGTTTTCCCACAACAAATTAACTACCGCTATTGGTTTGTTTACGTCCCTGTAACTTAGTGGTTCAGCCTCAGAGACTGATACAATAAGTATACCAAACTTATACAATATATACTGGGGTTCGATTAAACCTTCGAATGCGATGCCCCAGCATGGCCGCATTTCAGTGGCTGAAACAAGTAAAAGAATTTATGTTGCAAATACACGTTTCATAATAACATAATTGTTTTGCTAAATTCTTCATTATTTAAAAAATTATTTGGAACGAAAGCAGTGTATTTCAACCGAAATATGGTCGGTCACAGAAGGGTCAAACGTTCGTTTTGGGTTTCGCAAAACCTAAATTTGTTGTCATTTGATGGTTTCTGTTTTTTTGTGTCGTAGGTATTGGTGGGAATTTCTTAATCTTGCATTATATGGAGCGAGATGAGACGATTTGGCACAACTGATTCAATCTCTTTTCGTGACAGTACTTTTTGGTACTGGAGTCAAACACACGCACACGCTCACGCGCGTGCAGAAATATACACATACAGATAGAATGGGAGAGAAAGAGGTGGAAGAAGAGAGAGGGTGAGAGAGAGGGTGAGAGAGAGAGGGAGCGAGAAGAAGAGAGATATTTCAATTTATTAATTGAGCACGTTTAACAAACATTTTCTCTCTCTTCATATGCATACAGAGAAATATGTTCTCCCACAAAAACAAAAGAAGTGTGAGAGAGAGAGGGGGAGAGAGAGACGGAGAGGGGAGAGAGACGGAGCGGGGAGAGACAGAGAATGGAGAGATATAGAGAGGGGAGAGAGAGACGGAGAGGGAGAAGGACGGAGAAAGGCCTGCATTGAGATTCAAGGCAGATCTTGAAGAAAGACGGCATATCATGCGGTGTAACACATCAGCAAATAGACTTCATGCTATTTGCTTATAAATCCCAGACTAGCGATTCACTTCGTTTCGAGATGATCCGAGGACATTGTTTTATACTGGCACTCCGTCGGTTACGACGACGAGAGTTCCAGTCGGTGGAGCAAGCACAAAAGTGCTGTGACGACACGTGGGATAGAGAGTCGTTGAAGAGGTCACAGGACATGTGAGGAAGGAGCTTAGACAGAGACGCTAAAATTATTTTTTTTTAATAATAGAGCTGAAATGAAAATCAAGTATATAATGCGTGTGTTTAATTAGCAAAATATGACCGTCCCAAGTATAACAATAATTTTAAACTCATTTCTCTTGTATTACGCGAAATATTTCATTAGTTATACGCAACTGTAGTCTACATTCATTAATTTCATGTTTCGGTAACAATATCATTATGTATGATCAAGCTTACGACTACTGATATGGGTTACTAAAGAGTTTTAAAAAAAGGCTGTTGAAAGGGCGCTAATTTTGAAAAATGTGCTCCTGGGGAACAGTCACTCGCCTTGCTCCTTTATTAACCTCGTCACTGATCGTAATACACACACACACACACATGCTTACTAACGTAGTGTGACAGTAGGAAACAAAACAGTCAGCAGAGTAGGGTAAATATATTAGTCAACAACAACTTAAAATAAACTGCGACTTAAAATTATAATCTCTACATTATTTACAATGAATGGTTTTACAATTCAGTAGACGACCTCGCCTGTCGGCTTATTTTCGATATCATACGAGACATTCGTTTCAATGTCTACTAGCTGCAAAGTAAAGGGGGTTTCCCCCGATATCGGTTTAAAGTTGTATTTCCTGTAGAACAAGTCTACTCTGTTACGATTTATCTAAAATCAACCATTGTTTGTGTTTTTTCTTTCTTACGCTCCGAAAGTAACTCTTCATTATTCTCTCTCTCTCTCTCTCTCTCTCTCTCTCTCTCTCTCTCTCTCTCTCTCTCTGTTTGTTTCTCTCTCTCTCACTCTGTCTCTCTTTCTCTCTCTTTCATCCTTTCTCTCTCTCACTCCCACTTTCACTCTGTCTCGTATTCTTACTCTTTTCTCGATTTTCTTCTCCCTCTTCCACACTGTCTTCCTTTCAAACATGACATAATTCTCATTGAATTATCTCATTCAATTATTCGCTATTTCACCAGAGATAATCTGCTTGTTTGTCTATCTCCTTCTTTACGGGGTTAGCTAGAGTTACACATAAAATGTTCTGCAATGCCCCGATACATTCTTTTAAAATTCTTTTGAGTACGCTTGCCTTTCATCTTTGCAAGGTCGATAAAACAAGTACCAATTGAGAACAGATCGATTTATTCTATTATTCGAAGTGATAGAGTAAAGCAATCGATAGACCACAAGATTAAATGGCTTGAGATTTGAGATATGTAGTTAGACACGTTTCTTTGCCACCCGATTTAATATCCTGTCGAGGTCGACTTTACCTTTCGAGGACAATAAAATAACGCTAGTGATGTTGTTTAAATGGTTCTTTTCACCCAAATGTATAACCTTATCATTAGGGTTCAACAGTTTTGTTTCTTTTGCACCACCCATTACGCCTCCGTGTTCCTGAAATGTATGCAGTATTGTCTTTTGAGAATGTAAAGTTGTGTTCGCTTGCAAGAGCTCGAAGATTCATATCGTGTCAGCGGTCAGCAAATGTGTCTCTAGTCAAGAAACTAAACCGTCAAATTGTCCAGTCTATCTAACTGTACATCGGTATCACAGATTAGAAACGACTTGCGGTTCAGTATCACTAATGTAGTGAACAGTGGTTCGTCAACATACAGTGGCGTGTTGTTGACCTCACATCACCTGCTTGTGACATAGTTTGCGAGGGATGGGCTCTGCCAGACCCTCAGAGGCACTGTAAACGACATGCTGAATGAGGATACTCACCGCCACATCACAATGCCGGAAATCGTTGCTTCTTTCAGGATTGTGAATTCGGTACACAAGACTTCCGACTCATCGATTTATGGTACCACCGGCATCGACTCCATATCTACACCCACGCCGGTTCCTCCATTTGACTAACCATACAATGTTATATCGATTGAAAGAACTCAACATATATGACCAATGAGAATCATCAGTGTATTATTTAGAACCCTAACATGTTTTAAGTTTGGGTTTAAAGATTATATAACTATGCTGTTTTGATTTCTTTATGTAATTTATTAAAGAAGTCACAAACAATTAAACATAAGACGAAACACACAAAATTGAAAGAACGGGATTTTAAGGAAAGGTTTTTAAGAAAAGGTAATAAATTTAAAGGATATTCTAAAATTGATCAGAACTTGAAAGTTTTCTTCCAGCAAGTTTATACTCAATACATGCTCAAGGTGAAATTTCTTAGCAGCTCTGCGAAGGCAGATTCCTGGATCATCGCAACAAATCTCAACACTTGAGTTATTGTTCCAGAGGATTTTTTTGAAAGCATTCTGTATCAAAATTTCCACGTTTAGTTAAAATGTATAATCTCTCCGTAACCTTTTTATTTGGTTGACAGAGGATTCCCAGCACATCCCACTGCGGCAAAATCAGCGTCTTTCAACTGATTTGTAATGGTCTAGTTCTAAATTCTCTTGGAAGTTGCTACAGAATTTTGTTTTCTGGAAATCTAAGAATTCTATTATTTCTTCATGTAATAGTTCTACATCTGTCAAAACTTTACTTCTTTGAAGTATAACCAGCTTTCTGGTTATACTTCAAAGTCATATTTTCTTTATGGTAGATAAAGAAGTAAATATTTTTTCTTTGTTCATCAGTATTTTGTGGATTTCAGAATATGCTATGTCTGTTTTACAAAGAATAGCAATTTCATTTTTTAATATCTACATCAGCATGGAATTTCTTTGTCTTTGACAAAGGAAAAAAAATCGATTAATCTTAGAATTATTTACACACAACTGATTTTAACATTACAAGAAACTTCCTGTTCACTTCCATTTAAAAGAAATTTAAAGATACACTTCTTGATATTTTGAATATTTTTTCTCAAACTTTTTATTATAAAGAACAATTTTATACGTACACTTTTAATCCATTCTCTCTTACCTGACATATTGGCTCGTAAGAATAAAAGATAAAAATCTGGAAATGTTTAAAGTTTTGTTTTTCTTCATAAAACTCCATCTGTACCTTTGTAAAATATGTTCCACTCCTAAAAAGGCTATTAAATGTATATAAAGGAACTATAGCAACGTTTGGAGCTATGCCCTATTTAAATTGCAATATTTACCACACTTCCGGCAAGGTCGACTTTGCCTTTCAACCTTTCGGGGTCGATAAAATACATACCAGCTGAGCACTGGGTCGATGTAAACGGCTTACCCCTCCCCCGAAATTGCTGGCATTGAACAAAAATTTGAAACCAATATTTTCTACACTTTAACACACCAATCTTTCAAAAGCGTGTTTGGTCCATTTGCACCGAAGCGGTAAAAGATGTACACATGTATACATACATACATACATACATACATACATACATACATACATACATACATACATACATATATGTATGTATGTATGCGTAAGTACGTACTTACAAATTGGCTACAAATCATCAAGCGTCAAAGTGCCTCTAAGAGTATTCCCTGACTGATGATCAGGTATACACAGCCAGTTAATTAACACTGATTAACGCAACACAATTTCAAACGAAATCTCTCTCTTCTGATCATTAGAAGGTTATATTAGAGTAACAATAACATATGTAGACACAGTAGTCTATATTAAACTAATAACTGGTTTCTTTTTTTTGTTTCAGTTATTTGACTGCGGTCGTGCTGGGGTACCGCTTTTTTTGTTCGAACGAATCGACCCCCAGTACATTCTTAAGCCTGGTACTTATTCAATCGTTCTCTTTTGCTGAATCCTTAAGTTACGGGGATACAAACAAAACAACAGAGGTTATCAAGTGGTAGTGGTAGTGGTAGGGACAAACATAGACGCAAAGACATTCACATATAGACATATATATACATATACATACATATATATATATATATATATATATATATATATATATATATACAATGGGCTTCTTTCAGTTTCCGTCTACCTAATCCATTCACAAGGCTTTGGTCGACCTGAGGATATAGCAGAAGACACCTGCCCAAGATACCACGCACTGGGAGTGAACCTAGAACCATATGGTTGCGAAGTAAACTTCTTACCACTCAGCCACGCCTGCGCCTGGTATATCAGCTTTCACTTTGAAGAATATGCTTTGCAACCCAGGAACAGGAAATAATAAGGCGATACGTGTTGTAGAAAAAGTGTTTGAGATGCAAGTAAAAAAAATCTTCATGTTACAACCGATACAGAATGCGTGGAATTATCACAGAAAATACGAAACACACCATAAGCTTCTATCCAGAAACAGCATGACCATACTATTGACCTATGAGACATACTGTGGTGGTCATTGCGCTAGACAAGGCAATTCTTAAATAGCAATTCTTAAAGCAAGGGACTCCAATCACTGGACGGCTAACCAGCACCAGGTCGTGAATCATTTGATTAGACAGAAGAATTAAAATTGATTATCGTAATGTGCAAGGTGTTTTAATTTGAAAAATTACCACGTCCGTCTGTGCCTCTTTCTCGCACTTGCCTAAGATACAGTTTTTTTTTTCCATGCACCAGTAAATTAAGCTCACGAGCTGACTGTAGCAATAATATGAGCACGTGTTTCCCTGATACGTGGAAAAATTGTCTTGTTTGAAACCGGTCCGTAATGCAGAAACAGCTGTAGACCGTTGCTTTAAAGGATATAGAGGAATTTAACAATATCGAAAATATAGATAGTTATAGTGACGTAGAGAGTATACTCACCTAAACAGGAAAGAGTATTAGTGAAATATTGTATCTTGTGAAAGTCATTTTGCCAATAAGAGTCAAACGCATTAATGCAGTGTTTTTTATTTGCAAAATGACTTTCCAAGATACAATAGCTGTTTTTAAAAGTACAATTTTATATAAGAATTTTACAAAACAAATATCAATGGAATGTGCCTGTCAAAATTTCTGTATAATGTTGGCACTCAAACCAGATATTATGATTATGGATTTGTGGAAAAGGAAATATGCACAGCAGTAGGAATTAGTAGTCCATTCGACATTAAAATAATCATACAGATAAAAGAAGGGGAAAAAAACACCTATGGCGAATTAATGAGAAGTCTGCAGATTTTACAATCGGTCTATAATTTTAGATTTATGTATGTGATTATTGGGGCGTTCGATTATGTTGCTAATAGCCTCAGCATCAGTCTTGGAAAGCTGGACGTCATGAAAGGAGAAATGATACACTTTATTAGGAAATTACAAATTACATTAAATGAACTGTAAAATATGTAAAACACTCCAGAATTTTAGCCTGTAGTTTTTACACATATAAAGGAAATGGATCTTCGTCATTTTCGAGGATGAGTTTTTCAATTATTCGATCAAGAAAATAACGTTCTGATTAAATAATAATGTAAGTGGTTGAGCCTTCCGCGGACACTTGGACTGTTAACGTACTTCCTAGGAAGAATCTAGACTGGCTCTTTGAATTACAAGCCCAATCCAACCATTGGACTTTCATAGTTTCCGTCTACGTAAGTTTATACACAAGGCTAGAGTCAGACCAAGACCATGGAAATGACACTTGTTCAACATGCCATATAGCAGGAAACACACACACACACACACACACACACACACACACACACACACACACAAACGCACGCACACATACAGGTACGCACGCGCACACACACACACATACACACACACATGAATACAAGATTACCCCATCTTGTTAGATGATAGCCGTCTCATTCGGCATAGTTCAAAAGAATTTTCAGTACTTATGTGCAAATTCGTAACTATATACTTCCAATTCCAAATGGTCAAGTCCGCACAAATCATCACTTCTTTATCGACTTTAGAATGAAAATAAAATGCTTTCTAAATATCCATAATTAAATATCCAGTGATAGGCAAAATTAAGATGACCGGAAATTATTTCAACTGCAGTTTTATATCCGAAGCTCTTTTAAATAAAAGGTTACTCACATGTCAGTATGGTTTTCATTTAAAATTTTTTCCTACTCCAATTGATCTTACTGCATACCCAGACACACTACTGGGTATTTCTACACCTCCGGACAAACATACATAAATATATACATATGCATATATGCATAGGCCGGATGTCGTTGTTTGGGACACACAAGAAACGTACGTACCGTCATGGACGTCAGCTACTCAGCTGATGTGAATATCTCTTCGAAAATCAATGAGAAAGAGGATAAGTGTTTTGAAACCTTCAGCTTCTTTATATTTAGATCATAAATTTACATTTCTATCAATAATAACTGGGGCGTTTGGAATTGTGAGTAAAGTAGCAATCTGGAAAAGTTAGAGTTGTTTTACTTTCTAACTTCAATTGTACCGACTTCTAATATAATTTTAATAACCATATCTCTGTCTTACAATGCTAAAGTTAAGCTATACTATGATATAAGTATATATATATCGTGATCACGTGACCGACCAGACTATTATCAGATGTTGTCACACATCGCTGATCACAATGCGCGCTTTGCATTGTTTTAGCTCTCGGATGGCGCCACCCTCTTGGCTAGTCCAACATTCTCCCATCGAAGGGCGGACGTGAAATGAAGTGTTTTGTTTAAGAACACAGCGCGCCGCCCGGTCTGGGAATCGAACCAACAATCTAGCGATCGTGAGTGCAACAGCCTAACCACTAGGCCACGTGCTTTCACTCACAGGCACACACACACACACACACACACACACACACAAACACACACACGCACGCGCGCACGCACACACATTTGTTTGTTGGTTTGTTTCTGTGTGTGTGCGTGTGTGTGTGTGTGTGTGTGTCAGCGTATGTATATATGTAAATGCATGTATACATCTATATATGTGTGTAAATCAACATACAAAAATAATTTATTTCTCACTATCACTCATCTACATACTCCTATTATATATCCCACCCACGAACAAACACTTTGGCACAAATAAGCAGTCATACGTTCTTGTTTTTTCCACACCCACATAGTACATTTTCACACACATGCTTTTGCGTAATCACTTACACACAACACACACACACACACATACACGCACGCACGCACACACACACAAACAAATAAATAAACCAACAAGCAAACAAACATACAAATTCTCACACTATATATCTCTCGTTCTCTTTATCGCTTATTAATATGTACACTTGATAAAGGCGGCGAGCCAGCAAAATCGTGGACACGTCGGGCAAAATGCCTAGCTGCATTTCGTCCATCATTACGTTCTGAGCTCAAATGCCACCGAAATCGGCTTTACATTTTATCCTGTCGGGGTCGATAAAATAAGTACCAGTTGAACAAGTTCGGGTCGATGTGATCGACCCGAAATTGCTGGCCTTGTGCCAAAGTTTGAAATTAACATACACGCTTGATATTACACACACATATACAATCACAGATAATAGATTTCATCCACACACATTCAAACCCACACATATGCACATACACATACGTACGCACACACAAACACACACACACACACACACACACACACACTCTCT
>NC_068984.1:122532586-122535086 GCF_001194135.2 Octopus bimaculoides | reverse complement strand
ATTGTGCGCTACGAACAATGTGAAACTGTGACATAGATTACAAAACAATGTGTTATGAGCAACATAAAGCGTTCACTTAGAGTTTATATTAATATTTTTACTGTATATATCATAAACACTACAAGAATGTAATCTCCAAAACTGTGGGATGACGAATGTTGTATCATGAACAACATAAAACTGGGACGTGGTTAATATAAAAGTATGAGACCAATATGAAATTGTGTCATGGACCGCATAAAATTGTGACGTTGACTACAAAAAGTGGTGACATGCAATCATAGAAGTGTGTTACGAATAAAGCTGTGTTATGGTCAACATAAAATTGTGATATGATCAACAAAGTTGTTAGACAACGGCCGCAGACCAGTTCTGGACCGTCGATCGTTTGGTACCAGGACGCACAGAAAGAAAAAATTCTAAAATTTTATTTCTATTTTATTGACTGTCACAGTCTGCAGAGTGTTTTCACATTATATGTGTATTATATATATGTAATTATATTACAATTATACATGTAATAATTAAATTGTACATTATACACTTTATTGTGTTTTGTTATACGCGTGGTCCCCGATCAGTGGCAAGACTGTTTTGCATAAAACTGGCCCGAGGTGCAATAAATGATGGAGACTACTGTTATTAGGTCTTCAAGTATGAACTTTGTAGAAAAGGAAAAAAAGTTTGCTAATATTTTATAAATACAAAGAATAGTTTTATTCATCAAAGTATGCACCCATATTGTCAATACACTTTTGCCATTTCAGCGGTAGCTTGTTCAGCTTGGAACTGTAAAAGCCTGGCAATCTAGAGTCAATAAAATCTTGGAAGGCTTCTTTTACAGCATCATGGGAATTAAATTTTTCTCCTATCAAAAAGTTATCCAAATTCTGGAAGAAGTGGTAGCCAGTGGGGTCAAGATCAGGTGAGTAAGGTGGATGATGGAGAACTTCCAACTCCAACTCCTATAGTTTCGCCGAGGTCATTTTTGCGATGTGTGGTCTGACATTGTCTTGCAATAAAATAAGAGTGGATCTGTTGACTAATCTAGGCTGTGTTTTTATAAGTTTCTGCATCACTTGGTCCACTTGGTTGCAGTATATTTCGACCGTGATTGACGAGCTAGGTTTAATGAAATCATAATGGATCACACCTGCACCAGACCACCAAACACACACACCATCATAAATACGTTATAAAGCGAAAAATGAGTTAGAATAAAGAAATATATGCGTTAGCTTGCTAACAAAAAATAAAGATTGTCAAAATATAATAATGGTTCAAAATGAGCAGCTGTCAAAGTTTACCATATATCTTACTACAAATTTCATACTTGACGACCTAATATAAACAATAGAGGAGGAGAGGAGCTCTCTGTCGGTTACGACGACGTGGGTCCCAGCTGATACGATCAATGGAACAGCTTGCTCGTGAAATTAACGTGCAAGTGGCTGAGTACTCCACAAATACGTGTGCCCTTTACGTAGTTCTCAGGGAGATTTAGCGGGACACAAAGTGTGACAAGGCTGGCACTTTGAAATACAGGTACTACTTACTTTTGCCAGCCGAGTGGACTGGAGCAACGTGAAATAAAGTGCTTTGCTGAAGAACGCAACGCGTTACCGGGAATTGAACTCACGACCTTACGATCGTGAGCCGAATGCCCTAACCACTGAGCCATGTGCCTTCACAATAAATCATCCGAAGCTGTGAAATGGCATAAAGCTGCGAGGTAACATATTCAAGAAAGCTATAACCAACACAAAGTTGTGACAGACTATTTAATCTTTCACTGCTAAAATAGACTTCATGGTTATTGCTGCAATGATATTAAATATAAACCAAAATAAATAGAATCGGATTTTCTGCAAGTCACGTTGTCTCAATATACATGACATATCTCAACAAAGAATTAGTTTCAAACATGACATTCCTCAACAAAAGATAGATTGGGATATAAAACTGCTTTTCGCAATTAAGGGTAATAAAATTTTGAGTGGATATACCTGATTTCTGCAGCGAACATGTTAAATCTATTTTATAATCAACATCACGCTGTGACATAGCCAATATAAAACTGTGATGTGGCCAACAATGAGATATTTTATAGACTATTTATGACCAACGTAAACTATGACATACTTAACAAAGCTATGATATAACCACGACAAAGTTGTGATATAGACTACTTAAACCTATGTCATGAA
Source organism: Octopus bimaculoides (assembly GCF_001194135.2). Lineage (NCBI taxonomy): Eukaryota > Metazoa > Mollusca > Cephalopoda > Octopoda > Octopodidae > Octopus > Octopus bimaculoides. The sequence goes on along the minus strand of NC_068984.1, from coordinate 122,532,879 downwards.
CAACATAGATCTATGACATGACCAAGAGTATACTGTAACATGATTAATATAAAGATATGACATAGCTAATATAAAGATGTGGAATAACAAACAAAATCTACATACTGGTGTGATGAGACTAGCAATAAGTTGTGATATATATTATAAACATAAACACAAGTTATGACCTGTATATATTATAAACATATATATATATATTATAAATATATATGTATTATATATATATAGATATTATAAATATATATATATTATAAACATATATATATATATATATATATATATATATATATATA
>NC_068984.1:122530601-122531990 GCF_001194135.2 Octopus bimaculoides | reverse complement strand
TTTTTGAATACCCTTGTGATGGCTTCAAAAAGAAAGAATTCTGAGATGCAAAGCAAGGATAAGAAGAAACGTAAAGCAATTACTTTAGAAATAAAATACGAATTGATTAAACAATACGAAAAAGGTGCAACTGTTAAAGATTTATCAAAACAATTTGATACGGCTCCTTCATTTGTTTGTACCATCTTGAAGGAAAAGGAAGATTATTTAAATAAAGTTAAAGGAAGTCACTCTCTAAATTCATAGAATTCATATGCCATTTAGTCAGGCAATAATTTGCAGTAAAGCAATTTTCCTTTTTAACTCGCTTAAGGATAAATAAGATGGATCAAATAAAACATTTGTAGCGAGCAATGGCTGGTTCGATCGTTTCAAAAAACGAGCAAATCTACACAATGTGAATATTCAAGAAGAATCGTCTAGTGCAGATCAAAAAGCTGCAGAAACTTTTCCTCGCCAATTAGATTTGATTGGAGAAGAAGGCTTTATACCGTCTCAAATATTTAATGTGGATGAGACAGGTCTATTTTGGAAACGAATGCCTTCAAGGACTTTTATTGCGAGAGAAGAATTTTCAATGCCAATATTCAAAGCTGCGAAAGATAGAATAACATTGCTTCTGGGAGGAAACTGTGAAGGAGACTGCAAACTCAAGCCCATGTTTATTTATCGATCTGAAAACCCTCGTGCTTTAAAAGGAATTGATAAGACGAAACTTCCTGTAATCTGGAAGCATAACGAAAAAAGCTTGGGTGACAGGAACTCTGTTTGAAGATTGGCTTTTTAATCACTTTGTTCCTGTTGTGTCGACGCCCCCAGGCGAAGAAGTAGGATCTTCCAAGACATATAGAGGTAGTCTGGCCGTGGTAGGAGTGTTGAGTGGCAGTCGAGTAGCAGTCGAGTAGCAGTTGTGTAGCGGTTGAGTAGAGATCATCCGAAGGCGCTAGATAGCAGTAGCGTTGAGACATAACAGTTCCCAAAGTAGAAAATCCCTTTCAAGATTCTTTTGATAATGGATAATGCTCCCAGTCATGCTGCATTTTTAAAACATCACCATCAAAATATTAATGTTGCTTTTTTACCTCCCAATAAAACATCTATATTGTGCCTATGGATCAAGGAACCATTTCATCGTTTAAATCTTACAATCTCCGTTTCACCTTTGAAAGACTTATCGAAGTGACTGATAAAGAAAATGGTCCTACGATTCAAGAATTTTGGAAGAGTTTCAACATCCTTGATGCAATAAAATTGATAAAGAAAGCATGGGATAAAATCGCCGTAAAGAACATGAAAAGAATTTGGAAAAATCTCTGCCCCAAATTAATTGACATTTTTGAAGAATTTGATAATTTTCATGAAGGTCTTCAAAATGAAACTGACATGATC
>NC_068984.1:122525947-122528516 GCF_001194135.2 Octopus bimaculoides | reverse complement strand
TGTGTGTGTGTGTGTGTGTGTGTGTTGTGTGTGTGTGTGTCTTAGTGCAACAACAATTAACGCTATTAATATTCTAAGAACACATATTTTGTTTGAAATCTTCAGACGAGATGAAAAGAGGTTATTTTTGTTTGTTTCTGGTACTTAACGTTTACACTTAGCTATAGTTTTATTATGAAAGTATTCTAGACCAAAATATACGTAAATCTTTTCTAGATGTAAAATTATAATTGCTGACCTCTAGTTTCGGTTACACTCTAAGATGCTGATGACGTCAAATATACCGAAACTTATGTCCAAAATCGTCTCTTGCATGCAAACATCAAAATGTCCTTTTTCTAAGAGTTCTCTGCAGTTATTGCTATGTGTTTTTTTCTTCTCTTTTTGAGAGAAATTTCAACACGTTAAGTGTTTGGATACGGTATTCAATGCATTAGCCTTGAAACATACATACGCACGTACATACATACATACATACATACATACATACGTACATACATACATACATGCATGCATACATACATACATACACACATACATAAGCGCAGTATGTATGTATTTGTACATGTGTGTGTGTGTGTGTGTGTGTGTGTGTATGTGTGTGTGTGTGTGTGCGTGTGCATGTACATATTTATATATGTGTATTTGTATATGTACATATGTAAGTATATGTGTATGTGAACATGTATATAATATACATACATACATATACGTACACGCACACGTAGATACATACATACATACATACACGCGCACATATGTTAGTAAGTATGTATCTATGAACGTTTGAGTTTATTTAACAAAAGTAGTCTCTGTGTCTGTCTGTCTCTCCTCCACTCTCTCTCTCTCTCTCTCTCTCTCTTTCTCTCTCTCTCTCTCTCTCTCTCTCTCTCTCTCTCTCTCTCTCTCTCTCTCTCTCTCTCTCTCTCTCTCTCTCTCTCTCTCTCTCTCTCGTGTAGTGTTTGTGCAGAGAATATCGTTCGATGCAGTCAACAGCTGCGGTTCACAAATGCATTTCAAGACATGCGTATGCATAATTGCTTTTCACATGAAGACAACTACTGTAAAGAATTGATGCTAGCTTATATAACATCGCTTTCATATTTATCGATTTGTTCAAGTCGGTATCTCTTTGCCCAAATTGGTCTAGAAAGATCAGCCAGTATTGCTTTTATCGATCTAAATGGACCAGTCCATCTTTCGTTATTGAATCTGAATCGCTAAATTTGTCTTTGTTCCATAAAGCAGCCGAGATCAGTCTGACATTGCTTTATTGAGCAAAAATCGTTGACTTATGGTTCACTGCGCAGTTCATTTTTAATTATGCCATTTCCGTCCTCTTACAAAAAAAAGGAGTTGTGCTGCCGTAGCAGTCTTTACAGATTATTTCTTTTCCATGTAAATCTTAAATGAGAAAAGGAAGATTTACCTTCCCAGGTACTTCCTGACAGCAGAAAAAGATGCAATTGATGTTGATTCTGAATTTTTGCAACTTTATTACTGACAAGTATGTCTCACTTACGGCTGGTCTATTATAATATATTTTCACATAAAGCATATCAATTTTCTCGCCTCGAAGTGCTGTTGGAGTCAATAAGCTGACATTTGTAAGCATGATGCAAATGCTTTTTAGAAACCACCACTAAAAGAACTGACAGAAAAACATGCAAGAACCGCATGAACTATCTCTTCCTTTCTAAATCAAATCATAACTCTCGTATTCTTATGAAAATGTTTCTGCAGCTCCATTTTATTTCTTCATTCTAACATACACTAGTTTCATATTCGTGACAGAAAGTTAATTTGGACTGTTCTTTCTAGCAAAAGGACAGGTCTCATCCACACTCACGCACTAAATCCACTTTAGAATCAAAGCAACAAACATTATGCTGTTATTTTTGACTAGACAAAATTGCTTTCTTTATCATACATTTCGGGAGAAATTTCTAAACATTTTGAGGAACTTCCAAACATTTTGTGTCACTAATTCTTTTTTAGCAAGAAATTCGCCTCCAGTAAAACATGGGCAAGGAAAAATTTTCAACAGGCTTTCAGAAGGGTGAAGTTATTGGAGAAGAACGATTGGATGAAATGTTTAGCACGACGTTTGAAGAAAGGCATAGAAGGGATGATGAAAGAATAAAAAAGCAAGTGCTTAGGTTGTGGAAAATTTTATTTATTTGGGTTCGAGCATTTTATCCTTGGTATCGATATAATTTATCGATACAAGGCGGCGAGCTGGCAGAATCGTTAGCACGCTGGACGAAAATGCTTAGCGGTATTTCGCCTGTCGCTAAGTTCTGAGTTCAAATTCCGCCGAGGTCGACTTTGCCTTTCATCCTTTCTGGGTCGATAAATTAAGTACCAGTGAAACACTGAGGTCGATGTCATCGATTAGTCCCCTCCCCACAAATTTGAGGCCTTGTGTCTCCAGTAGAAAGGATATGATTTATTGAGACTGGCGTGGCTGTGTGGTAAAAAGTTTGCTTCCAGCCACATGGTTCCGGGTTCAGTCCCACTGGGTTGTACTTTGGGTAAGTGTCTTCTGCTACAGCCTTGGGCCGACCAA
>NC_068984.1:122523054-122525693 GCF_001194135.2 Octopus bimaculoides | reverse complement strand
GTGTGTTTGTGTGTGTGTTTGTGTGTGTGTGTGTGTGTGTGTGTGTGTTTGTGTGTGTGTGCGCACGCACGCGTGTGTATTTCTACCTTTGTATGTGTGTTTTTGTGCATGTTTGTCTGTACCACTGCTCGACAACCTGTGTTAGATTGTTTATGTCTACATAAACTTCAGCAATAGAAACTGGCAGAATAAGTACCAGGCTTAAAGATAAGCAATGAGGTCAATCTCTTCAACTAAACCCTTCAAGGCAGTGCTCCAGCATGGCCGCAGTCTAATGACTGAAACAAGGTAAAAATTAATAGTACAACTGGTAAAAGGTAAAAATTAATAGTACAATATGTTTTCACTCCAAAATCTTGTAGTGTAACAAACAATACAGTAAATTGAACAAAAGAAAAGAGCATGTCAGGGATAGAGAATGAAGCAAATCAGAATGTTCAGAATGAGAAGTGAGACAGCAAGAGCAGGCCTGAGCCAGAGTTGATCATGGTCTTCAGTTTTTCAAATGAATAATGGTTATGTGCAAAAATTACGGAACCTCAGATTTCAGTGTCATATAATTCAATTTATTACTTCTTTGGCAATGAAGTTTGCGGGGTAAAGGACCATCTAAAGTTTAGTACTTCTCTAAGCTACTATCAAATTTCGTGAACCATTCTTTAAATATTCTTTTCTACTCTTGGTAAAGGCTCGACATCTTTTGGGAGGGGGCCAGTCGATTAGATCGACCCCAGGACACAACTGGTACATAATTTATCGACCCTCGAAAGGATAAATGGCAAAGTCCTCGGTGGAATTTGAACTCAGAACGTAAAGACAGACGAAATACCACTAAGCATTTCGCCCGGCGTGCTAACGTTCCTTATTTCTTTATTGCCCACAAGGAGCTAAACATAGAGGGGACAAACAAGGACAGACAAAGGGATTAAGTCGATTACATCGACCCAGTACCTAACTGGTACTTAATTTATCGACCCCGAAAAGATGAAAGGCAAAGTCGACCTCGGCAGAATTTGAACTCAGAACGTAACGGCAGACGAAATACCGCTAAGCATTTCGCCCGGCGTGTTAACGTTTCTGTCAGCTCACCGCCTTCCATTCTATAAATACTGAATTATGACAGTGTGCATGACGGTGTGTGGCTAAGTGGTTAGGAGTATTCGGTTTTCGATCGTGAGTTCGATTCCTGGCGGAATTTTGTATCCTTGAACAAGATACTTTATCTCACGTTGCTCTAGTTCACTCAGCTGGCAGAAATGAGTGGTACATGTATTTCAAAGGGCTAGCCTTGTCACATTCTGTGTCACCCTGAATTTTCCTGGGAACTACGTTATTGGTATGCGTGTCTGTGGAGTGCTCAGCCACTAGCACGTTACATAATTTCACGAGGAGGTTGTTCTGATCATCGGATCGACTGGAACCCTCATCATCGGAACCGTCGGAGTGTGAGAGTTTTCAGTGTGTTTGCACGTGTGTGTGTCTGTGTTCTGTGTATGTATGTATGTATGTATGCATGTGTCTGAATATGTTTGTGTGTGTGTGTATATATATATATATGTATATATATGTATATATATATATATATATATATATATATATATATATATATATATATATAAAGCGCATTGAGAATATATTCTCCTACGCCTAAAACGCAGCCGAACCATGAACTAACAGCACACACCTTGTGTATGTGTGTTCGATTTTGTGTGTGTATATGTGTGTGCCTAGGCCACGGAAAAACATGTGCATAAAGACTCATTGAATGTGCCGTATAGAGAATGTCAGCGCAATGCTAGATAAACCATAAATTCAATAAACAGAATTAAATAGATTTCGGAAGGATATGGTAAAAAAAAAAAAAAAAAAAGGAGAGAAAGTCAGACAGAGTTTCGTAACTACCAATAACTCTAGATGTTAGACACACGAAAGTGAAAGACGCACAAGAGAGTTTCGAGTACCCTGCAGTAATTTGGTTATGAGGTGTCAGAGTGAGAACGTTGTATTGTATGTATGTGTGTGTGTGCAAGGAAACGCTACAATTCAAAATAACATAATGAAATTTGACATATAATCTTAATCACATTTGTACCATGAGAGACCAACCACTTAAGCACTATCGTCGTGTTGCATGCATGTACGTATGAAGCTATTAAAGCGGCAAACAAGCTATCATTAGAGCGTCGGATAAAATAGCTTGAGGTATACGTCCGTATTCTGCGCTTTTGAATTCAAATCCTGTCGGGGGTCAACTTTGCTTTTCATCCTTTAGGGATCGGTAAATAAAGCTCTCGCCCAGTACTGGAGTCGATACTTCTGTTTCTAACTTTATGTATTTCTTTCTGAAAGAAATCGACTGTAAACAAATCGGAAGGGTGGCGGGCTCCAGTAGATTTGATGCCTAACATAGGATACTTTCGAATCCATCAGGGCTTGAGGACTTATTAATTATTATTATTATTATTATTATTATTATTATTATTATTATTATTATTGTTGTTGTTGTTGTTGTTATTATTATTATTATTATTATTATTATTGTTATTTTGCCATTCTATAAATGAATGGCAAAAGGGCTAAGATGGATAAGCAGTATCCGATCCCAGGCAAATGTGTGCGATTTGGGGGAGAAGTAGTTA
>NC_068984.1:122521719-122522352 GCF_001194135.2 Octopus bimaculoides | reverse complement strand
GTGGCTGTTCTAAGTTCAGTTCAGTTGGTTTCAGTTCAGTTCAGTCGATTTCAGTTCAGTTCAGTCGGTTTCAGTTCAGTTCAGTCGATTTCAGTTCAGTTCAGTCGGTTTCAGTTCAGTTCAGTCGGTTTCAGTTCAGTTCAGTCGGTTTCAGTTCAGTTCAGTCGGTTTCAGTTCAGTTTTGAAAGACTAGTTCATATTTTTGGACTGCAACTTGTTCGATAGCCAGAATAAATGGTCACCTTTTGGAAGTGTTTCGAATAGCAAACACGAGAGTACGTCCTTCCAATACTCTTATGCGTTTTAACTCTTAAGTGCTTACTGCGGGGAATGAAGTGTGTATTTATAAAAGGCGGTGTGTTCGTGTGTATATGTGTATGTGTGTGTGTGCGTGTACGCGTGTGCAAGCGCGTATTTTTATATTCATTTACTTACTTCTGTCATCAGACTGCAGCCATGTTAGAGCATCACTTTGAAGGGTTTCACCGAACAAGTCTGGTAATTATTCTGTTGGTCTCTTTTGCCAAACCGTTAAACACCTGTTGTCGAGCCGTGTGGGGACAAACACAAAGACACGCATAAACACACACACACACACACACACACACACACACACACACACACACACACACA
>NC_068984.1:122516227-122518901 GCF_001194135.2 Octopus bimaculoides | reverse complement strand
GTGTGTGCGTGCGTATGTGTGTGTATTTGAGGCAGGATATAAGCGTGTAGACTTATGTATGAAACCTGTGTGCGCATATAATTTTACTTACACTCGTTATGAAGACTGTCAGAGAGATGTGTGGGTTATATAGATAATTGGAAATGTTGGAAAAAACAAAAGTGAGAGAGAGAGAGAGAGAGAGAGAGAGAGAGAGAAATCTATTGCATACTATAAATATACTAAATATACTAAAAAAATATATAACACAGACTGTGAGAGAGTAAAAAAACAATAAACAGACGGCAGAAAAAAATTTAAAGAGAAGAGAGTGTGAGAGACACATTGAATGCAATTTGGATAATGGTAGAGAGGTGATGAAAAGTGTGGCAGCGTTGATGACGTGCTTGTGTTACTGCAAAAATGGTGCGGTGTAAACGTGTCGTAGTTTGGACGGTTAGGATTTTGATGATGTGATGATGGGCATGGGTGATGACATAGATTGTTGCTTTTATTTTTTTGTTTTTGTTTTGTATGGTGCGGTGTTCTTGTAAATTTCTAGGTCAGTGGATTAACGAGGAGTTGTAGAAGTGTGGAAGTGTAAGTGGTGCGGAAGTGTAATGGAAGTGTGGCAACACGGAAGCGTGAAATGATTGAAAGGAAGAAGCGTGATGGAGTAGAAACATAAGGTGTAGTGATGAATAACTGTGGCGTTAGTGTTGTTGTTGTTGTTGTTGTTGTTGTTGTTGTTGTGGTGGTGGTGGTGGTGGTGGTAGTGGTGGTGGTGGTTATGGCGATGGTGATGGTGATGGTGATGGTGGTGGTGGTGGTGGTGGTTGCAGTGCTGATGTTGTTACATGTCCCTTGTTCATCTCTGATCAAGCAGGCCTCCTCTTAAAAAGCCTTCCGTCCGTGCCTATCTCGTCTTTAATTTTCACCTTTTCAGATTCAATGCATTTAAGATTACATTTATCGAATATTTTATTCAGTTCTTTCCAAGACGATAGGTTGTGATTTGACCGATATTTGGCTGCTTTTTTGAGAAACGGACCACATGACACGTTCAGAAGGACCTGCGGGTCACAGTATGCTTATGACTGCTCTAATTGTTAGTTGAGCGAGTGCAGGATGTAGTGGTGTGAGATTGTGATAGTCCAGTGGGAGTAATGGAGTGGTGATGAAGAGTTTGGAGGGATATATTAAAGTGCTAAGTTGTGGCTATGCTGTGGAGCCAAAAAAAAAAACAAACAATGACAAAAGACACAAAAACCATAACCTATTTGCAGAAATAGCGTATTTCTTACTGATTGATCCTTTAATGTATCTTATATTTTAGATCGATCGTGGGCAAACTGCCATGACGAAAGATTATTTTGAATAACGGAAACTTAATTTGAATGTTTTTTTTTGTTCTTTTTTTACTAATGTAGATCGCCTAATGATTTTGAAGACTGCGGCATAAATGATAAACAGATGGGGCAATGTCCGGCGAATCTGGTGGGTGGGACATCGTTTCTCATTCAAACTGCTCCAGTCTTTGAGATGTCATCCTCGTTGTATGTGGCTGAGCGTTATCCTGATGGAAGAACACCTTTCGTCTTGAAACCAAAGATGGTCGTTTTTCTTCTAACGCTGACTTAAGTCGCTCGAGTTGTTCGCAGGAGATCTCCTTTGTTGTTGTTTGGTTTGGGTTTAAAAGTTCAAAGTGGACTAAACATGTAATGTCCCACCAAACAGATAACAACGCCTTACGTGGGTGAATAACTTCTTTAGCCTGGGGTGCCAGTGTTTATCCTTTCCCTACCATGTCTTCGGCGTTTGACATTTTTATAGAGAACTCATTTCTCTTCACCATTCACTTATTCGGTCCAAAAAAAAAGGTTTATTCGTGACACGTGACAGCAATGAAGAGCACACGTTCACTCTCTGCGCGATTAAACTAGCACAGTTTGCGAGGAACCCATTGACCCAATTGGCTCACTTTTCCGATGGCATGTAGGTGTCGATGATTGGTTGAATGACCAAATCCAAGCTTCTCTGCTAGTTCATCAACAGTTACGATGGGATTTTGTTCCACCAGGGTTTGTAGGACGTCCTCGTCGAGCTCAACAGATCTTCCAGGACGAGGCTCATCTTCAATGCTGTAATTTCCAGCTCGGATTTCTGGAACCACCGTTGACACTATCTTACGCTTATTGTCCGACCCCTATATACAATATAGCTTTGAAAAACATATAAGTTAAAATCGAACTGCACTCTAAGAATAAGCCCAAGGTAAATTACTACCTGCTTTTTATAGCAAGTTGATGCAGGTGGTTTATCCCGTCCCCCCGCCAACTTTTAGATTTAAAATATTTAAAATATATATATACAAACGCACACATATCACTCCGTCGGTTAATCCAATCAAAAAACACCCTGGTCATGAAATTAACATGCAAGTGGCTGAGTACTCCACAGACTAGTGTACCCTTAACCTAGTTCTCAGGGAGATTCAGCGTGACGCAGAATGTGACATGGCTGGCCCTTTGAAATACAGGTACTACTGATTTTTTGCTAACAAAGTAGATTGGAGCAACGTGAAATAAAATCTCATGCTCGAGGACACAAGGCGCCGCCAGAAATCGAACTCACGACGTCATAATTGGGAACCGAATACTCTAACCTCTGAGCCGTGCTCATATATATGTATATA
>NC_068984.1:122513387-122514092 GCF_001194135.2 Octopus bimaculoides | reverse complement strand
CATTAGGTAACACTCATTGCAGGTGTATATATACAAATAGACGAGTCGGTCACGCAACGCTAATTTTTCTGTCGAGGTGAGATGGACGTGGGCGGTGAAGCAACGGCAACATCAAGAACAAAAAAGTTTCGCGTGTGCGTGTGTGAAAGAGGTAGGGGTGGGTATAAATAAGTAAATGAAGCAGGAGGGACAGGATGTTGGTCGGGGGTTTGCTGGTGGTGGCTTGTACCTTTACTATGTATAATGAAGCAGAGCAAGTGACTCAGGGCCAGCCACACCTGTTTGATTCTCTGCCAAAACCTTGCTTTCGTTGCTTCTTGTAGTTATTAACTTTTTGTTTTAATTCATGATTGCATTTGTGTCTGTGCATGTGTTCGTGCGTGCGTGCATGTGTGTGTGTGAGCGTGTGTGTGTGTTTGCGTTATGGTGTGTGTACCTCATGCATAAATTGATTTGCATACATTTTATAGAAGTGCTTATAGTTGATTACAGTTGTGTCTGCATGTCACACACACACGCATACACATACAATATGTCTTGTATATACAGTGTTTATGAATATGAAAGAGAGAGAGAGAGAGAGAGAGTGAGATGTGTGTATATGTACACACATATATAAATATATACATACATACAGTTCTATATATGTATATATATATATATATACAAACAGTTCTTATTATATATATATATATATATATATAT
>NC_068984.1:122507263-122511494 GCF_001194135.2 Octopus bimaculoides | reverse complement strand
TGTGTGTGTGTGTGTGTGTGTGTGTGTGTGTACATGTAGTGTACATGTGTGTGTGTGTAGTACATGATTGACTAAAATTATAGAAAGAAATTCTTTGTAATTTCTTTATTTGCGTTGATATCCTCCTGGGGTTAAAAAACCGCAGTAGAATCCGCTTGAACGGACACCATGTTAAAGTGGCTACGAATATTACTTCTTTATCATTAATTTCTCAAAAAATTGCTGTTATTTGCAAAACTGGCATTAAAAACTACCGCTGGATACAGTGCCGGATTTAGCACAAATGACGCCCTATGCTAGTTAAATTATGAGACCCTTATTTGAGTGGGGGGAGGGTGACTTACTTGGGGGCCTCTTTCTTATGAGAGCCCTTGCTTGACCCCTTTATGTTAAAAATTAACGTGTAAAGGTGTTCACATCATTAATTTCATTTTTATAACTTTTAGGAAAAACATTTGAACGTTTGACATTTGAAAAATTCATCGTAAAAATTTCAGGAGCAGGAAGATGTCCACCCGACTCCTAGTCAACGGGTCCTGTGCTTAAGCACACCTAAGCACAGTGGTAAATCCGGCGCTGGTTGTGTAGAGTGTTCAATAAAATTGAAACCAGTGTGTCAAACGGAAAAGATCCGACAACGATGACGGCAGCGACGACAACCTCCGACCATCCTGATCCAACATCGAGAGCTTCTAAATGAGAAGCTCTCAACCACTTTTTATCGATGAACCCCTTTGATCACTATTTTATTCTGGTGAACCCCCGTAGCACTCGAACAAGGTTTATAGAACCTTCTTTCAAAATTGCTATTTTGTTTTCCACACATTAACTTGTGTAGTTTGAACTTGGTAAAATGTTAGAGAAAGAAGCCTAGCAATAAAAGAAACCTTGCAATAAATAAAAATGCAGACATCTAAAGCAAAATGTATTCAGGGCCCTTAAAATACTACTTTGGATCTCTAATTCACCATATTGTTGCATGGACCCCACAAAATCTTATATGGACTCTCAAGGGCCATATGGACCCCGGTTGAGAACCACTACTCTAAATGGTTGACTAGACTTGTTAGATAACAAGCCAAACCTTCTAAACTTTGCACCCATAATGTAGACATGACTATTCCGTTGACAAAAGACGGGGCGGGGCGCTGAAGGCTGAAGTGCTTTGATTGTATCTTTTATCTTTTATTTCTTTCAAGTATTAGACTGCGGCCATGCTGGAGCACGGCCTTGAAGAGTTTTTAGTCGAATGAATCGATCACAGTGCATATTTTGTTTTAAGCCTAGTACTTATTCTATCAGTTTCTTTGTGCCAAACCGCTAAGTTACGGGGATGTAAACACTAACACCAGGTGACAAGTGGAGGAGTGAGGGAGGGCTGAAACACACACGCGCGTGCGACAGGGTTCTTTCAGTTTCCGTCAAACAAATCCACTCAGAATACTTTGGTCTGCCTGAGGCTATAGTAGAAGGTACTTGTCCAAGTTGCCACGTAATGCGACTGAACCCATTGTTGTTAGTGATGATGAAGATGAGGTTGAGAATAGTATTGAGGATTAGACTGAAGAGGATAACGATGACGACGACGATGACGATGTAGACGACGACAACGACGATGATGATGATGCATCTATTATGTTTGATGTAGATCAACGGCAAGAGTGGACTGGTCAGTACCGTCTGCGCTACACCTTGTGGATACGGGGTAAAGATGCGAGAGAAGAAATTGCCGTCTGCCTGAAGATGTCTGGAAATAAAAGAATAGAAAGAAAGATAAAGCAGTAAGTTAGGAAGAAGTGAGAAGAAGGAATGAAATAAAGAATAAAAATGCAAAAGGAAGGAAGGAAGAGAGGGGAGAAGAAAGGAAAAGACGAAAGAAAGAAGAATGATGAAATGATTTCAGATGAAACGCCTTTTATTACAGGTCTCCTTGATAGGATCTGACCTGGGACCAAGCAGCATCGGGTCTTTTCGGTTTAAATACTCTTGTTCTGATTTAATGGAAAATTTTTTGCACAGATGTAGTTTTTCAAGAGAGTTACATAAACCACAACCATATTTTTGGAGAAATTTATAATAAAATAGTTACGAACTTTTAAAAGCTGGAAATTTTCGTAACTTTAATCAATAAGATCCATACGTTTCTTCATTATACGCCATCGCAGTGTTATGGAAAACGCCATGTTTGTTTTCTTTTGTTTTGGAGACGCGGCGTTAGTTTGAGAAATTAAATACTAAAAGCGTCATAAAACTTTTAGAGATGAAAAATATTTAATGAAAGAAAATGAAACAAAGTTCGCAATGAAATTTTATGATAAACAACAACGTTTAACTAAACCAACTCTTAAACCCAAGATGGTTTCAATCGGTTGCTATGGAAACATATACAAATAACATCATCTGTTGGATGAGATGTCAAGAATAGATAAATATGACTGATTAAAACTATAAAAAAAAATTCAGTCTTTAAAGGTTTGTAACTTTTTTTATCATTAATTCCTCAAATAATTGTTGTTATTTGTGTAACTAGTATTAAAAACATGTGTTGGAATCCTTAATAAAATTGGAGCCAGCGTATCAAACAGAAAAGACCTGACAACAACGACAACAGCGATAACAACCTCCAATCATCCTGATCCAAGTCAGGGATTCTCAACCATTTTTTTAATCTATGGACCCCTTTGATTACTGTTTTATTCTGGTGGATCCCCATAGATACTCGATGTTTAAAAACTAGTTTTATAGAAACTTTTTTTTTAATTCCTATTTTGTTTTTCACACATTAACTTATGTAGGTTGAACGATGTAAAATATCAGAGAAAAAAAAAAACTATTGTTTTTTTTGCAATACATCTAAAGCAAATTTTTTTCCAGGACCCTTAAAATATATTGTGGGTCCCTAATTTACTGTTTTGTTGTGTTGACCCCCTCCCCCTCCCTCCTAAAAAATCATATATGGATACTCAGAGGCCATACGGACCCCCATTGAGAACCACTGCTCTAAATATTTGACTGGTCCTGTTAGATAAAAGACCAAATCTTCAATTCATACCCACATTAAATAATGTAGTCATGAGTACTCTTTGGACAAAAGACGGGACTCAAAAGGCTGCTGTAACTTTGTATATCTAAATCAGTGTTTTTCGACGATTTTTTTATTATCTATAGACCCTTTTGATTCCTATTTTATTTGGACGTACCATCTTAGCCATCCGTTGTTTAAAAAAAAATCATATTTTTATAATTAGATATATTTAAAGAACTGTATAAAATTCGTTAAACAATTTCATGTATTGCAGAAGTATACCCAATTTAAAATCTTATATGGACCCCAAGAGTTATATGGACTCCGGTTGAAAACCACTGGTCAAACTGGTCATGGGTGACCTGGTACTCTACGACATTAATTTGGTGAATCTCAAAAGGGAGTGAATTTACCACCGAGGTTAAACTTACTTTCAGTTGAGATTTACATAGCGGAAGATAAATATAATGTTTGATCATATAAATGGACAAAGTTCGTGAAGAAATATTTTTAGAACATTACACATCTTGCTGTCATATATATATAGCGACGCAGTAGCGACGGGTGACAATTGCAAAGCTTGTTTATTATATACTTTACTAGTATTTAGTCAATATTTTTGCATGAGAGTAAGGGAGTAAATGACATGGCGAAAAGCATTAAGTGGAGAGCTAAATGACAAAAGAGAGTAAGAACATCACGACTAACTGAAATGTGTTTATATCCTTAGTGTATTAGACAAGGATAGAACTTAGTTATGTTACCATGGTAAGCACCATGGCAACAACGACCACTTCCTGCTCGGTTTCTTGTAGCTGGAAAAGTGGAACACCGTTGTCTGTCTGGTTTATTTGTCAATCTAGCTCTGCGGACACACATACACACTCATCAACTCAACAATACGCACACAAAGACACACGCATACATACACGTGTATATTTGCCTAGTAAAACACGTGGATTAGTGTATAATAATTCACTTGATCCAAATCTTCCGGTGAGTGAATTTAAAACTCCAGACGAGGAAATCAATTCATCTCGAGCATTTAAAAGGAAATAGATATAAACTCAAACAGCTGCGATGTCCAGTAGTTGTGATTTGATAGAGTTTAGTAGCACAAACGCAAAAAAGATAAATGAAAGGGGAATTTAGTAAACTCTGTGGAAAGCCGCATTTGTTGAAAGTTCTGTGATCATTCGGTTTTTG
>NC_068984.1:122501951-122506711 GCF_001194135.2 Octopus bimaculoides | reverse complement strand
TGGTGGTGGTGGTGGTGGTGATGATGATATGTGTGTGTGTTTGTGTTTGTGTAAATGTATATGTGCTTGCATAAAATTTTTATGTTTTTATGTATGTTTATGGATGTATGTATAATTTCTCTTATATAGCCCTTTTATATATGGCATTAACGGTTTCATCTTCTAGTTTTTTTGTGATAGAGGAACGCATTAGGCCTTCCAATTTGATACCACTTCCTGGTCCACGCTTGCCTTTAATGAAGTTTATTCTCTTTACAAGCATAATCCAACGAGGGGTTATTGTAATCTTACTGCGAACCAACAACCCCCTATCTTTTTCCTAAGCGTCTAAAACTAAAATTAAATCCTCTGAATTCTTCCTTCTCTTCTCCAGTATCCATGAATTCCGGTCCGACCTTAAACTCACGTGTCACCCGTTACTAGCATGGAAACCATACGTCCTATTTCTCTCTGAAGCACAATTCTCTTAACCCCTATTTATAGTCCATCTCTGTTGACCAGGCTAGACTTTATAATCAGATTTCGCTCCGAAAACAGTATTTAGGTATTTGTACATTCACCCTTTCACCCCTCCTCCGCCACTAACTACTCTCATCTGGATGTCAGTAATAAAGACTGACAGTTACTCTGGCTTAAAGTATCCCTTCCTCACTCCTCCGAAAATATTTGATATCTCCCACCCCCTGCACTCCGGCCAAAAACTATTCGATCATATCTCTTTCTCTGTAGCGAGAACATCGATGTCACTTTAGCTTCTTTAACGTTATCATACGCGATGACTTTACCGCTCACGACTTTTCGTAGCTCTCATCCCATACTAATTTCGCCCGCGTAGAATCCTTAACTCTGTACATCAATTAGTTTCACCCTCCACGCACGTCCCTTATTCACACACAGAAACTCTAAATACATTTGATCTCTTTCTCTTCCCCAACTCCAACCGCTATCAAACCGCCATCGTCTCTATACCGTTCGTGCGTTATCACAACTACCCATCACATACTAAATATAAAACACATCAGTCTGTCTGATTCTATGTCGCTGACTGATCGCAGTCATAAGCAAAGCAAAATGATTGAAACCTTCCTCTGAGTCGTGTTCGTCCACATCTCACATACAATCAAAACATGCGGCTCAAAGTCAGTCAGTATTTAAGACAAAATTCAGATTAAGAAAACAGTCAAGTAAAGAACTTGGTTACATCTGGAGAAAATCACTCCTACAAACTGAATGGCTTTTACACAACAACTCATACAAGACCATCATTTGTACATCCAACAAACTGAATGCTTTCTTGCGCTGCCAAACTGCATTCGAGTTTTTTCATCCCTTGCCAAAAAGATCTTCACAAACTTCATGGAACGCTTCATTCCTTCACTTCTTAACCATATAGTGTCTACACTTTAGACTTAGCATTAACCAAGTATTCCAAATCCTTTCTTCCTAGATAGAACCTTGTTCTTCTAGAATTCTCCGCCCTGAATATCTTCCCCGCAGCCGTCGACTTGTAAATGTACAAAAGAAAAATATTCACCATGTTTGCTTCATCGGTTTAAGAAGCCCTGTGTGGTCCAAGGACATAGCTCTTTACTCCACCAACCTCGTTCCTTCTGGTTTTTTTTTTACCTACTATACAGCATGTATATATGTCAGTGTACGTGCTCATTGTATGTATGTATGTATGTATGTATGTATGTATGTATGTATGTATGTATGTATGTGTGTATGTACATATGTATGTATGTATGTATGTATGTATGTCTCTTCTATTTTTTTAATTATTAAAATCTTCCACTGAAGATGGAGCCGGTTTCCAACAAAGATACAAGGCTCTATCTTTGGAATGTATGTATCTATGTATGTAGAGTTGCACATGAGTAGATACACACTTACGTACACACACGCGCACGCGCGCACATGCACACAGAAACACATACACACACACAGATACGCACATACACACATCCATCTGCTTGTTTCTGAATCTACACCTCTGCCTCTTTATATATTTATTAGTCTTGCCTGTCTATCCGAGAGCGAGGAGCAAACGGGAAAGAGAGAGAGAGAGAGAGAAACTGTGAGACAGAGAGACAGAGACAGAGATGGCTAAGAGGAAGTCTGATAGAAAGAATGGGAGGGTTCGAGGTTGAAAATAAATGAGGAAGAGAGAATAGCGGAAAGCACAGTAAAATAGATGAGGAAGAGAGAGGGGGGGGGAGAGAGAGAGAGAGAGAGAGAGAAAGAGGTAGGAGAAGAAACAATTGTGGGCGGGTAAAAGTAAGAAATATAGGGAAGGGAAAATAAGCGAAAAAAAAACAAACATAAATCAAGAAAGAAAATAAAAAGAGTAAAAGGGAAGGAGAACGGAAGGAAGACGTGTGACTGTTGCTAATGAGATAGTCTGTTAGACAACCACAATGTTACTGAGGTCTGTATCAGGTGAACACATTGTGTTGCTGCTGCTGGCGGAATTACGTTGATATTGCAATTACGTGGTAATTAACAGTAGACCCTTTATCTTCATAATTATTACGATGACATATTCGTAAATCTGTGTTTGTTCATACGCACAGACACACACGTATGTATGTATGTATGTATGGGTTTCTATATTTACTAGTTGTTTACATGAACAAAAATACAGTACCCGATATTAAGATAGAGTAGAATATATACGATATATTCCGTTAAAGATAATATTCATCGTTACTTCAAGTGTCAAACAATCTTCTGACGATAAACAAAACCGTTCTCTGGGGGGAAAAAAGAAAGAAAATGCATAAATAAAAGTGTACTGTATGGCATACTGTATTTAAATGTTGTATGTAGTGTAATGCGTGAAGAACTCAATCAAAAATAATAATAATAATAAAAATAAAATAAGAAAAAATTACATGAAAGATAAATATTTCAAAAGAACGTTTTCCTAACATTCGTATCCATTCAGCACAAAAGAAACATCTACTGCACTGTAAAATATATGTGGAACCTGAAAGACATCGGCAAATTCGGGGCAAAAGCTCAGCTATAGAAATCACAACCTTCTACAATAATGGATTCAAATGCTTTCTCTGTTAGTCTGAAAAGTCTTGGCACTCCGTCGGTTACGACGACGAGGGTCCCTGTTAATTCGATCAATGGAACAGCCTGATCGTGAAATTAGTGTGCAAGTGGTTGAGTACTGCACAGACACGCGTACCCTTAACGTAGTTCTCAGGGAGATTCAGCGTGATACAGGATGTGACAAAGATGGCACTTTGAAGTACGGATACTACTCAATTTTACCAGCTGGGTGAACTGGAGCAATGTGAAATAAATTGTCTTGCTCAAGGACACAGCGCACCGCCGGGAATCGAACTCACCGCCTTACGCTAGTGAGCCGAAAACCCCTAACTACTAAGCCACATGCTTGAAAAGTACAATATACTGATTCATCAACATAATTTGTTAAACTCAGCGTTAGAATTCGTCACTTCTTGTCCTGATAAGAGGAAATATATTTTAAGATTTATCTCCCTTGTGTGTCACGATAGAGCAGAAGGCCAGCAAATTCGAGAGTGGGGAGGTTTGTTGATTACATTGACTCCGGTGCTCGACTGGTGTCGACCCAGAAAGAAAGAAAAGCAAAGTCGACTTCGGTAGTATTTGAATTCAGAACGTAAAAAGCCGGAACAAATACCGCGAAGCATTTTCTCGACGCCCTAACGATTCGGTCAGCTTGCTACCTTTATATATTACGCAATTATATATAATGCAGTAATAAATTTATAATTTATGTAGATTGTTACTCTGCAGCTTTTTACACATATTCTTGGAACATATATTCTCGGACTATAATTAGGTATATTCTCCAAGCACACCCTCTTTTATAGCTACAGATGGTTTTTCTGTAACCGATTTCATGCTCGAAAAACATGAAATGAATTCATGTTAGGAGCAATAAGACGATTGCCAAAAGGAACGGACACTAGAAAATAAAATCATGTCATGCACATTAAGGTAATTATACATTCATATTAAATATATCTTCACCGGACACGAACGTACTTTTCGAGTAATGGTAGCAGTAAAATTAAATATGAATATATTTCATGGTTATTAAGCTCTCTGCTATCATCTCTCTTACATGAAAAAGACATTTTGGTTAGGTTTGTGAGATATTCATTCCTATTATTAATATAATGTTCATATCTCTAAGTTGATTTTTAATCGATTTTTTTAATGCTAACTTCGATTACACTGTATAACACGATTTTTGTCTTTGCGTAGCTGCTGTTATTTCCTATTTGCTTACCCATAGAAAGTATGTAAAATGTCTAATATTTCCATCAAACTTTGCCTTTGTTATATTTATTCAAACCCCACAAAATCTTTCTCGACACATGAATATGATATGATGCTCTCCAACTATTCCTGCTCACGATCAGAGATGCACATATTGTCTGCCACTAAGGGACATGCTCAAGTGGTTAAGGTCAAACAACTGACAAGCAAATCTGTGGTATTTTTCTTTTCTTTCTTTTTTATTGAGCAGAATACTTGCTAAAACGATATTTCTGCTTCAGTAACTCAGCGCTGAATCTGTCTGAAATGTAATGGAAAATAGGTCAGTTTCAAAGCATTGATGTCCAGGTGACAAACGCAAAGTTTGAAGGGAATAGTAGTCACTTCCTTTGATTTCTTGATAGAAGCAAATAGGAAATAGCACTTTCTGATCAAAGACGAAAAAAAAAATACGATTAAAATCTTGTCACATATTA
>NC_068984.1:122499319-122501783 GCF_001194135.2 Octopus bimaculoides | reverse complement strand
TATATATTATGGCGCCAACTTCGAGTAGTGTTGCGGCGGTAGTAGAAAAGATTGGTAGCAAGGATAGTGGTGAAGGTGGTGACAGTTGTGGTGGTATTAAGATTTATTGGGGGCGGTGTATAGATGATTTTGTGGTAATGCTTATAGAAACCAGTGCGTGAGAATTAGTGGTATGAAGTTATTAGAGGACACTTAGTAGGAAGGATCTGGGTTTACGAGAGCTTAACGTGGGAATTAGACCCATAAAAGTCGTTTAGCAAGAGGTTTAATTCAGTTCCGTTAACATACAGTTGCCACCTTTCATTGGCAACGTCTTCAGATTCGGGCATTAAAAACAAAACCCCGTTCGTGCTTATCTCCCTTGATGAAAACCTGGCATATGACACAAGTAGATGGCAGAGATTAATTCTTCTCTGATGAAGCTGTAGAAATAATTATTTCTGATTTTAGCACAATGCCAGCAATTTTGAAGGGAAGGGTTTAGTTGATGCTAGCGATCTCAATACTTGACTTGTACTTTATTTCATCGATCCTGAAAGGATGAATTGTAAAGTCAAGTATGGTGTCAATGAGAACCCAAAGAGCTAACGAGAGGCCCATGTATATATGACGGTGCCTCGCTCTAAAGAAATGAATAAATAAAAAAGGCCCTTTGAATTTTCAGAGGACCCGGCGTGGCTCGTGGGGCTTAAAAGCAGTCATGTGCTACTTTGCTAAATTTTTCTCAGAGGCACTGCACTCACACCCATATGAAACATGAAACAGTAATAATACTGAGTACTATATACATTACTTAGAATACATTCAATGCAACAGTAAAAAATATTATCACGAAACGAAACAAATAGCCCTCGTAACCATGATACACAGAGCTATCTTCTTTTGTGTAATGAATACACGTGGTAACAATAAAACTACCTGGAAAGAGCAAAAGGCGAAGTTGACCTCGGCGAGATTTGTACTCAGAGCTCAGAAAGTGAGGCCAAATGCCGCGTGGTTTCTCATCCAATGCTGTAACGACTCAGCCAATTTGCTGTTTATTTAGTCTCAAGTAGTAAAAGCCGTGCCTTAGTGGTTAAAATATTCAGCTCTCGATCGTAAGGTCGTGGGTTCGATTCCCGACGGCACGTTGTGCCCTTGAGCAAGACACTTTATTTCACGTTGCTCCAATCCATTCAGATGTCAAAATTGAGTAGTACCTATATTGCAAAGGGCCAGCCTTGTCATATTTTGTGTCACGCTGAATCTCCCTGAGAACTATGTCAAGGATACGCACGTCTGTAGAGTTCGCAGCCACTTGCACGTTAATTTCACGAGCAGGCAGTTTTGTTGATCGGATCAAGTGGAACCCTCGACGTCATAACCGACTGAGTGCAACTTTTGGTCCCGGGTCAGTCATGACCGAGCAGAGCTGCAAATCAAAGGCGTACAAGTCATGATCAACTCGCATTTTTTAAAAATTTCGTTTCGGAAGAAGTGTATCCCAGACTAGTTAATCCAATGTCTTTTTTAAGAAGGTAGGTTAAACGTGGTTTGAGGGAAATTTGGACGCTATTTATAACTGGTCGGACGATCGCAGGGAGACTCTCGTTGGCTCACATAGATATATATAGCCATGAGTGTTTGCTTATCAGGAGGCTGGCCTTTTGTGTATGTTTTTCAGAATGCGTGTTTATGTGTGTGTGTGCACACGCGCCTGCGCGAACGCGTGATTGAAGTGAGACAAACTTCAAGCATCCAGTGTACAGGCTTCCAGTGTACAGGCTATCCAGTGTACGGGCTTCAGCCTTGCTCGATGTAACTCCCAAACCTTCCAATTCAGTGATCACAATACGATGCAATGTTGTCATTGGTCAATCATTTTCTTATTTTCATGGTGGTGACCACCTAAGAGCCACTTCAGGCATTATTTCTAGCAGTATCACGAGCATGTTGCTTACCTTAGCTCTAAACTGCTAAAATGATTTCCCATAAAAAGAGCCTATAGTCTTATTTTTTGTATATGTAACCATAACAAATTATGTTTGTGTCGCTATACACGTACCAATACATGCAATTCATTATTAAAGTAATTGTTATAAATGCAGCAGAAATTTTTCATAAATTCACAGGAGAAAGATTTATGAATCCACTTTCATACTAGAGATATTCAAATCTTTGTTTACTTATTTACCAACTGTTGCAGTTTGCCAGGAAATAATGAATCAGCCATCGGCTTCAGATGAATGAATAAGGCAAATTCGTATCATCTGATTGGACAATAACAGTGTAGAAAAACTCCACTGACTCCCCTGTATGATGAATCTAACTGGTTTTTATTATCAAATTTTTATGAATTACTAATCTGCTGCACTCTTTCTCCCTAGCTGCACACTCTCCCCTCCCCTGCCCTATCTTCCGCTCACAAACACGCTTTCTCTCTCATACGTGTGTGTGTGTGTGTGTGTGTGTGTGTGTGTGTGTG
>NC_068984.1:122494288-122498609 GCF_001194135.2 Octopus bimaculoides | reverse complement strand
ATATATATATATATATATATACATACATACATACACACACATACAAATAGATAGAGAGAGAGAGAGAGAGAGAGAGAGAGAGAGAGAAAGACAGATAGATAGATAGATTTGATGATGCAAACAGGGAAACAGTACACAAAATATGAACATATGTTTTTTAGTAATATTTAGAACCAACAGAGTGACTCAAGTACCGAGATGGTCTCAAGTGCAAGCTAAAGATTCCCAAAATGTCCGATGCATTTCCCTGCATACCCGGTATATCAGGACGACGTTCTATAAACATACACACGTGCATGCGTGCCCATACACACACACATGCACACACACAAATACACACACACGCACAAACGCGCGCGCGCACACGCACACACACATATATATACACGCGAGCACACACGCATCCACGCACAGACACACACGCGCATGCGCACACATATAAATTAGCATATAAATGTACTTTATTCGCGATTTCTAAGCTCACACTCACAGACACAGTATGATCGGATGGTTGACAAGTTCTCTTCACAACCATAAGGTCCCGATTCGATCCTACTGCATGGCATCTTGGGCAAATTTCATCATGAATAGCTTTGTTAATGAAATTGTATAGAAGACCGTCAGATGGATTGCACCTGTAATTCAAAAGGTACACTCCTGTCACACAGTGAGTCATACTGATTCTGCTTGGTAATTATGATAAGGACACTCATCGTTGTGGAAGGTTCTGCTACTTAAAAGCTAATTAAGCGAGGCAGGTAACTCAGTTAATCAAACAACTAAATCCTCATCGTCGAACGACGGAAATCCACCATGAGCACTATCTATCTATCTATCTATCTATCTATCTATCTATCTATCTATCTGCCTGCCTGCCTGTCTGTCTGTTTGTCTGTCTGTCTCTGTCTGTCTGTCTGTCTGTCTGTCTGTCTGTCTGTCTGTCTGTCTGTCTGTATGTATGTATGTCTGTCTGTCTGTCTGACTGTCTGTCCGACTGTCTGTCTGCCTGCCTGCCTATCCGTCTGAATGTCTGTTGGTCTGTCTATATAACTATCTATCTATCTATCTGTCTGTCTGTCTGTCTGTCTGTCTGTTGACCTATCTTTTTAACTATTTATCTCTCTGCCTCTTTCATAGACAAACAAACAGACAGGCAGACAGATAGACAGATGAATAAGATAGATAGATAGATAGATAGATAGATAGATAGATAGATAGATAGATAGATAGAGACAGACAGACAGACAGACAGACAGACAGACAGATAGTTCTATCAGTCTATTTATCTGTCTGCTTGTCTATCAGTCTGTCTGCTGTCTCTTAATTTGACCCTATTATTTTTTAGTATTTGCTTCATTAACCAAGGAGGAACGAAATAGAATTTCATACCAGAAATATTGTAGCGAATGAACTTGAGACACGTCAAATTTAAAATGCATCTACATATGTCAGTTTTAATTCAACGCAAGTTAAAGTTATTGTGTCATTTGAACTAAGGAAGCAACAAACATTTACAAATATCAAACAAGTATCATCACCAAAAATAACGTCTGCATCAGAGAGGATTGATACTAGGGCAGTAAAGGCAGAAACTGCCTTCAAAATTCCCAGTAAAACAGAGTCCTCTAAAGATATCCGGAAAGTGCATTGGCATGGTATGTTACATCTCTGAGGTTAAAAAAAAAAAGAATCCTCAGATATGCACAACTAGGGTGAGGTTGGCGGAGCATCAGATCAATTCATATTATAATAAAAGCTATGTTCTTCACCACATCCGCTCGTGTCCGTCACGCGTTATTTCTATGATCTCATAAAACAAAACATTATTTTTTGTAGAATTTGAAAAATATTCTGTTATGATGTCATTTCAATCATGATTTTCCAATACAGAAAATGAAAGGAAGGTATTATTATATTTGATATATTTTCATTTGCTCTGTTTCATTTGAAAATTTCGATCCATTTCTATTATGACGTAATAATTTGCCGATTTCCCTTGTACGTATGCATGCGGTTAATAATTTTCAAGTAATTTATTTGGAGAAAAGAAATAAAAAGAAAGCAATTTTTTTTCCATTTATTCATTGAATTCACATACGTAACGTAAAGAAAAATCAGTTTTGTTTCATTCTTTGGTCATAATTCTTTTTTCTTCACATGCCACCGAAAAAATGGCCATATGCAAGTGAAAGATCAAGGACAGGGAGACTGGAAGGGTTAGAAAGGCAATAAAAATAGCGATAGATTTACTAAAGCTCTCAATCAGTAAAACAGTTGATTCTACTGCAAACTTATTTTTTGATCTATTTATACAATTTGAGGCTACATATTTTTGAGATGAGCAAACAATTTTACAAAACTTTCTTCTCATTAAAATGGACAGTTCTATTGGTCTTAAGGTAATTTATTACTTTCCACTTAAATATTCACTGATAAACAACAATTGTTGGAATTTAAATAGAAAAAAGTGGAAATGTTAAATATTATGAATAAAAATAACTCATTGAAACTTATCATTTATCACTTTGTTTATGTATGAGAATGCTTTGGCTAAGATATTTCACCGAAATGTTACGTTAATACTGTGGATATAATTGTTAGGCAAAACAATCCTTCTGACATTCATCTGCCATAGTTGTTACTAGTATACACTCACAAATTCACAAACGTGAAAGCCTTTATGTAGCTACGCAACCTGCTAGAAATAGCAGCTAAATCTTCTTTAGCTGCTATTCAGCCAGAATGATACATAACGGTGAAAATAGAACCTTGCCTTGGAATGATGTTTATGGAGAACTCATGTTAGAAAATGTTAATATTGTTCAATGTATGTATATTCTGTCTAAAATAAAAAATATTTTTTTAAATGAAGTCTTTACTTAATATTGAAATATATTTTTTAAGAGTTCATTGTGGAAAACAACCTAATAGAATACATTTGAAAATGGAGTCTTTAGTTAATATTAAAAGGTAATTTAAGAGTTCACTGAGGAAAACAGCCTAATAAAATATTTTCCAAAATGAAGTCTTTAGTTAATTTCAAAAGGTAATTTATTGAGTTCACGGAGGAAAACAGCCTAAATTTCAATCGTTTACCCGATTATAAAGCGCCTAATATAACATCTAATCTTTTTTTTTTTTTTTAATGAAAATAATAATAACTTTCTAATTCTTTTTCAGACTTTTTTCCATTTAAACTGATTATATCTTATATTAAAAGTCGTATTTTAAATCCGCAAACAATTTCAGTTAAAATTTTGACCTTTTGCCATTGACAAAGCGAATAGTATCGAACTATCGAACTAGTACTCCTAATGTGTGAGAATTGAAACACAAGAAAGTCCGCCTAGCATCTCTAAACGGAGAAAGCTTTACCCTGGCCACAGACGTCGGAAAGCAATCAGTCATGCTTTGAAAGGCTTTGAAAGGGAAAAATAATATGGTAAAGATAACCGAAAAGGAGGAAAATGGCTTGGTTAAAAGGTTATTGAACATGTTAAACATATATCTCAATACAACAGAAACATTCGCTTGATAAGGGACAGAGGATGGGTCTGTTTGAACAAAGCAAATTATTGCCTATATAGGTATATTAGAAAAAATGTTACAGCTACATGTTTTTATCATGCTTGATTTATGATGGAGAAAGGTCCATTCGAGCAAGATTCGAAACTATGAGAAAATATTACAGTTCTGGCGTCCTGCTATTCATACTAAGTAATGTACCTGATTTTCTTCCTAATTCAAGGGATATATTTTGAGTTTACAGGCGGCAGTACACAATCAAGATTTGGTATCGTTGACTTCTATCCATCCGATCTTTCAGGTGTAGTTTTCGCTCATCCCATTCCTGAACGAGACTAACTACTATGTTCATAACCTCAAGCACATTAACTGGATTTTTGGCTCAGTATAAATTAATTCTAATTAATGGTATTTTCCTTTTGCTGCTTTATACACCTTCAGTATAGTGTCGACGCCTCGTTTTCCGAGATGTTTGACGCTATGACAGTCATGTTGTCCGTGGATACAAAATTCACTCTCTTGTATTTTATCATAATGCTTTCAGGTAAGGACACTGTGTAATAAATTGGTTGGAGGATTTAAGAAGAGAAACCGCAATGAAAGTATCGCCCAATTTAACAAATCTTGTTAAAGTGAAAAACAAAAAAGACGGAAACCAATAAAATAATGGGTCTAGTGTGTTGCAGAACAGAAAACAATGCCAAACAATACAGCATGAGTTTTTTTTAGCAAAGTGATATGTGTGTGTGTGTGTGTGTGTGTGTGTGTGTGTGTGTGTGTGTGTGTGTGTGTGTGT
>NC_068984.1:122489758-122493820 GCF_001194135.2 Octopus bimaculoides | reverse complement strand
ACGATCATGCTGAAACTGGTATAGGAAATAACTACTGTAAGATCCTTGAGATTTTTCTATACAACTTGTGCATATAATAGAATCACGGAAACCAGATGTGATCATTAGAAAGAAAAAAAAATCCATGCCCAGATAATATATTTTACTATTTCACATTAAATGGCAGAGTGAAAGGGAAAGAAACACTAAAGTCTGGAAAGTGTTTGGGCTGGTCAGAGAATTAGCAAAAGTCTGAGACATACTAATGAAAGTTATTTCTGTTGTCATAAGAATGCAGTAGTATTCTTATAACAGGAACAATAGTACCTCTAGAGATCGAAAGAGGATTCAATTGATAATGTATCGATAAGCTGATCAGTAATCGAAACTGTAATTTTTTGCCAATCAATGTAAAAAAGAAAAATAATTTCCCATTTTGCCAATGGAAGACGTTTTTCGAATTATTTAATTTTAAGAATTTAATAATTTAAATTTTTTTCGCTGCTTTCGTGGATTTCCATGACTCTGTCGCCATCTAATTCCATTATTATGAATTTGAATTGAGAACTTGAGTCAAAGTGAATCTTTCATTAGCTGAATACACAACCATGGATGCCACTCCTATGGATGCGTTGCAGTTACTCTCTTGAGAGCTTGGTGATCCTGACCGTTGATCTAGGATTCCTCCGCTCAGCGTCAATGGAAGAAGCATCGTTGGCTCAGTTGAGCTCTTCCGCTACCTCTTCACGATCAGCCATGCTGCAGTCCCATGACTTCGCCGTATTCCTGGCAGGGTGGCTGAACAGAAGTCATGTCTTACCAAAGAGCAGCAGTAACTATGCAGTTGGTGTTAAACAGTGGCGTGCGAGACCTGTGGACCGCACCTGACGGCTACTTAAAAGCGTTTACTGTAGTCAAAGGTATGTTACATTTACGAAGAGGATGTTAAAATGTGTCACTGGTGTTGAAATACAGCGTCCACAAGAAAGAACCACTTAACATTCTCTTGACTTGCTCTCACTTTTCGTCTTGTCACTCATATTGTATCAACCACATCCCATCCCTGAGCCACGGTCCTTTGGAATTCCATGCATACATACATACATACATACACGTGAGATGAAGTGTTTGCTCAAGAACACAAGCCATCACTCGGCCAAGGAATTGAAACCACGATATCGTGATGGTTAGTTCAACACCCTAACCACTAGGTCATGCGCCACACATATAATATATATATATATACACACACACACATATATATATGTGTATGTATGTATGTATATATATATATATATATATATATATATATATATATATATATATACATATATACATACGTATATACACACACACATACACAGGCACACACATACACACACACACATAGATATATGTATGTCATTATTCAGTTTCATTTCAAAATACTTTGCCAATAGAGCAAGAGCCGGTTTCTAACCTAGATTCAACCTCCTGCATAGGATTTCAACACCAGCAACAGGAATTTTTGTATGCATGTATATATGTATGTATGTATGTATGTATGTATGTATGTATGTACACGACAGGTTTTGACTCAGTTTCTCTGTACTAAATTCACTTTAAAAGTAACCCCACAACCTCTATCCAACATAAGCCTATCAATGCAAACCTATATAGAACAGCCAGTTATATGAACGTAAGCTGTCTATTGGTGAGAGATATCGGATAAGAAGTGTTATTGGCACAGTTAGCGTATTGCACTGGCTAAACGAAACATAAAAACAAAACTACTATAAAAGCACTCTTTATACTCATAAACATGTCTTGCCACAACTGCAAAGCATTGATAAACTTTTACATTCCTCTATATATCTCAAATGAAATAGAGTTTCAATTTGGAGATTGTAGTAAATAAAATAACTGACCGTGGCTGATGTTTAGAAAGTATTTAACAAATAATATCGTTCAGGTTATGTTTAGAAAATAACTGAGCGAAAAAAATTGCAACTTTCGGGTATGTGTCTTCTACTTATATAGCTCAGATAGAAACGCATAGCTTAGTGGTTACGATGTTGACCTTATTTATGATCATATGATTGTGGTTTCGATTCCAGGACCTGGCGATATTAGAAAATTCTAGCATCACGACAAAACTGTTTCGTAACTTAAAAACATGTAAATAATTTATATTATTATATTTGATAATGAATAAACTACTTACATGTCTTATACTTGTATTTTTGAACATATGTAGGAATTAACATCTACGGGTATATGTGTTATTGAGCAAAACATCCAGTTCACCCAGCAGGTAAAAATGAGCTATCCTGCGACCGACCGGTACCCCGCCTAGGGAGGAATATAAACCCCAGAGAAACTGGGAAACCGGCACTAGGCTCCTTACGGAGTAATGTGAACTTACCCTGGGTCGACTAATGAATTTGGTAGATGAAAATCGTGTAGAAGCCTATGTATATAAGTGTGTATTTGTTTCTCTGCCAGTGTTTTAACCCTCACCCCACACCTCCGTTTGACAACCAGTGTTCGTTTATCTCCCTCTAGCCGGTAAAAACGACTTATGGAGTAATTACCAGACACCAGACTTCTGATTTTAAGAAATAAGTACTTGGATCGATTTGATCTCTGAGCGAGAGATAAACAGTAACGGTACGGAATCGTAAGATATATTTGCCAACTAAATGTGGCGGTCCTATAGAGGACGGTGTTACTGTTGTTTTTAGCCCCAGGAAGATATCTCCTCCAGCTGGCCAACGACACATAGCTGAAGGAGATGTCTTCCTGGGGCTAAAAACAACAGTAATACCGTCCTCTATAGGACCGCCACATTTAGTTGGCAAATATATTTTGGACCGATTTGTTCTACTAAAAGCCCTTCAAGGCGGTGCCCCAGCATGCCTCGGCCTAATGAGTGGAACAAGTAAAAGTTAAATTATGACGGAAGGTTTTAATTGAAATATGAAAACTTAAAAAAAGAAGGATATGTACGTGTCTATGTCTGTGTCTGTGTTCCCCCCTCCCGCCGTCGCTTGACAACCGATGCTAGTGTGTTCATGTCGCCGTAACTTAACGGTTCGGCAAAAGAGACCGATAGAATAAGTACTAGGCTTACAAAGAATAAGTCCTGGGGTCGATTTGCTCGACTAAAGGCGGTGCTCCAGCATGGCCGCAGTCAAATGACTGAAACAAGTAAAAGAATAAAAGAATATAGACGCAGGCGTGCCTGCGTGGTAAGAAGCTTACTTCCCAACCAGCATGGTTCAGGGTTCAGTCCCACTGCGTGGCACCTTGGGCAAGTGTCTTCTACTATAGCCTCGGGCCGACCAAAGCCTTGTGAGTGGATTTGATAGGCGGAAACTGAAAGAATCCCCTCGTGTATAAGTGTTGCTTGTGTGTATCTATGTGTGTATGTCTTTTTATCTGTGTTTGTTCCCCATCACCACTTGACAACCGGTGTTGGAGTATTTAGGTCCCCGTAACATTGCGGTTCGGCTTAAAAGAACGATAGAATATGTACCAGGCTTGAAAAAGGTCCTGGGGTCGATTCATTCGATAAAAAAAAATTCAAGGCGGTGCCCCAGCATGGCCGCAGTCTAATGACTAAGAATCACAGAACAAGCGATAATCTCAGGCAATTTGGAATCAGATAGATTTCAAAGAACAATTTCCAGCTAGCGGTAGTTGATTGGTCTTTATATTATGATGACCTTAAGCATTGGTGAGCAGAAAGTCAATTATGGCTGCTTTGACAGTTCGAACGCGTACATAACACTGGCTCTATTTCCAGCAACAAACTGGTAAAAGAATCTCATTTGTGACAAGTGTTGGCTATTATCAGACAAGCAACAGCGAACAGCCGATTGATAGTAATACTTTCGTCTAGTTGTTGTATCTGCTACTAAACTGACTGCGTGCATTAAGGCAGTAGAACATGCGCTTTTAGTATCTGTTAAGAAATCCAATCCTTTAACAGGTCTTGTAGAATTAACATCATCGTCCACAGGCCAGGGAAGGAGTAACACAATATGCATAAGAACGCATGTGTGTGTGTGTGTGTGTGTGTGTGTGTGTGTGTGTGTGTGT
>NC_068984.1:122487181-122489689 GCF_001194135.2 Octopus bimaculoides | reverse complement strand
TATATATATATATATATATATATATATATATATATATATATGTAAATTATGCGGGTATGCATTGGTATGTAGATGTGTCCCATGGGCAGCCGTCGGCTTTGACCGTAAAACAATTGTAAAAGTAGTTGTAGAATAAATAAACGGAGACGGGTCCTAAGTCGGCGGCACAGCTGCTCACTTCGGAGAGGATGATATCCTCCAATTTATCCATATGTTTACATTTATTGAAAATTTCTGATCTGGTATTAAGTATTATGGTGGGATCCTTATATCTAAAAAGGATATGCGATCATTCAGCTACGCATAAGTTGCTTTTCTTAGATCCATTAACATATGCCATGGATTTTTCTACGATTTTCCACTTGACTTCCTGTTGTGTGGGGTTGATTTTCAAACCCCATTCGTGGCTAGCCAACTTAGTGGTTTTACTTTTGACGATGGCTGGTCACAGATGGGGGTTTGAAGACTTAATAATCCTGCTAATAATACAGCAAATATTAATGTTCCTAAGTCCCTAAATTGTGTAATTGTCCAAATAATCTTCTCTACCCTGTTAATGATTTATGCCTCACTGAAATATCATCTATAGATGTGATGTCAAAAAACTAATCTAACCACGTTTACCTACACCTGTTCAATTGCTTGTGAATATAAGAAATTTTATAATTTTAATATATGTAATATATGTGTTTACATCCCCGTAACTTAGCGGTTCGGCAAAAGAGACCGATAGAATAAGTACTAGGCTTACAAAGAATAAGTCCTGGGGTCGATTTGCTCGACTAAAGGCGGTGCTTCAGCATGGCTACAGTCAAATGACTGAAACAAGTAAAAGAGAGTAAAAGAGATAAAGCTAAGGTTACGTCACAGGCAAGCAAACAGGCAGCGATAGAGAAGCGCTAGAATTTGTCTCTTTTGCTCAGAACATGAGGAACCCAGTGGCATAGCTAATAGGGAAGTAGGGGGAGCGACTGCTCCACGCAAGCACATTTTTCAAAATCAACGCCTTTCCAACTTTTTTTTAAAACTCTTTCGTTACCTATATCAGTAGTTCTAAGTTTCATACACAATGACGTTGTTACTGAAACAGGAAATCAATGAATATAAAATGCAATTACGTATAATATAACTAACGAATTATTTCATGTAATATAGGAGAAATGAGTTCAAAATTGTTTGGTATGTATCACGGCGCCTTTTTTTATGTGTCTGCTCCTCCTAACTTTTAGAACCTGTAAATGCTACTGGTAGCACCCATACACCGATTTTTTGGACCTTATACATCGAGTGAAGATGAGGGGCGACAGCTTCATGAAAGTATTCCACTGTTGGGCCAATTCGCAAGTGGATCAGTGCGAATCATTGTGGATAAACTCGTTCAATCGATTTTCATTGAACCGAACAAATTGGCCGGAATGCAATAGTTTGTGAGGCCGAATTTCTCCTCCTTGAAGGGTGAAGACCATGTCTGCGTAGTGTTTTTCAGTAACAAGCGCCTTCTCTGTACACAATACAGATATCGCTGCCTGTTTGCTTGCTCGATACCTGGTTACTTGTGGACGCAAGATTTCTTTAACGTATTGTCCCCGGCAATGAAAAATGTTGTCTTTACGTCAGCATGCAGTAGAAAAAAGAATGGCTGAGTCCCAACAAGTAAGCAACACCTCGAACCAAGTCAGAGCTGCACCCACGCTAGAAAATAATCTGTATTTGGTGGGATTGGAAAGGGCTAATTCACTACGAGATGCTTGAAAACAACCACACGGTCAATGCAGAGCTTTATGTTCGGCAAATGTACCTACTCAATGAGGCAATCCATCTGAAATGACTCAACAGGCGACATGGCGCGCTTCTTCAACACGACAACGCTCGCAACCACATTGCTACTTTGACCAAAAGCCCTATTCAAGGGCTCGGTTGGGAAGTTGTACCGTACCCACAGATTTCTCGTGGTATAGCGCCTTCAGATTATCTTTTATAATCGCACTCCAACAGTCTGTGAGATGTTTTTTTTTAACAACAACGTGGAGTTGACAACGTGGCTTGATGATTTTCAACAAGTTAAGACTCGGTCAAAGCATTGAAAAGCTAGAGGAACGTTAGCAAAGAGTCGTGAACAATGAAGAATATATTATTGACTGATTTGTTAAAATTATTGATGAAAAAATAAGGATTAAATAAATAAGGATTAAATAAGGATTAAAAAGAATAGATAGATAAGTTATTACACAGACGAACTCCAGTGCTCGTCGATAGTTTGCTAGTTTGACACCAGGATACTCCTGATCACAAGAAAAAATTTCGTTACTGCATTGTCACCAGCGATGACAAATGGTGTCTTTACGTTAGTACGAAGCAGAGGAAAGAATGGTTCCGATGCTGTTTCCTCCAAAAGCGACATAGGCATCATAATGTTACTTAGTAACTGTTACTGCAGAACACTGGGCGAGAGAGAGAGAGAGAGAGAGAGAGAGAGAGAGAGAGAGAGAGAGAGAGAGAGAGAGAGAG
>NC_068984.1:122485491-122485891 GCF_001194135.2 Octopus bimaculoides | reverse complement strand
TAGCTAGCTAGATAGATAGATAGATAGATAGATAGATAGATAGATAGATAGATAGATAGATAGATAGATAGATAGATAGATACTTATACAGACGCACTGCCAGTGATGCTGTTTTCTCCGAGAGAGACGTAACAATATCATGTTGCCTAGCAACAGTTGTACGCGGAAGAGATAGAAAGAGAAAGTCGAGGAGAGAGACATTTAAGACAGAGGAAGTGAGAGAGTTTGAGGGGAAGCAAGATGCTTGCGTTGATATAGTCATGACTACTTTTGGGATTATAAAAGATCTGATTTAATGACTACTGTTGGATGAAAAAAAATTAATTAAGAAATTAACGGAAGTGAAGGATTGACAGAATGAGAGAAAAGAAGTAAGAGAAAGCTGGGTGGGATAGAGGGA
>NC_068984.1:122485157-122485481 GCF_001194135.2 Octopus bimaculoides | reverse complement strand
GAGAGAGAGAGAGAGAGAGAGAGAGAGAGAGAGAGAGAAGGATCGGGCTAACAAAAAGATAGGAACGATTGAAAGAAAGAAAGAATGAAAGAAAGAAAGAAAGAAAGAAAGACAGAAAGAAAGAAAGAACGAATGAATGAAAGAGGAAGGAAGAATAATGAATGAAAGGAAAATTCGAAAGAGAAACAAAGAGAAATACTAAGAAAAGAAAGAAAGAAAGAAAGAAAGAAAGAAAGAAAGAAAGAAAGAAAGAAAGAAAGAAAGATTAAAGAAATAGAGAAAGGAAGAAAGAAAGAAAGAAAGAAAGAAAGAAAGAAAGAAAGA
>NC_068984.1:122483495-122484287 GCF_001194135.2 Octopus bimaculoides | reverse complement strand
ATCATCATCATCATCATCATCATCATTGGCGTCATCATCACCGCCGACGCAACCGCTGCAGCCGCTGCCACCGTAGCCACCACCACCACCAACAACAACAACAACAACAGCCGGCAGAATCATCGAATTCGCCATCATTATTTTCATAGTCATCACCAGACGGTTCTAAAACATCATATCCAAGGAGAGAGTTTTATCTCTTACTTGCTATGGAAACTGCAGTTAAGTCCCGGCCAAATGGATATGTTATGAAACTAAAATAGAATAATATGAAATAAAATAAACAACAATTGCAGGAAAGGATTCTAACTTTTTATCTAATTCTCAAGTCTGTTTGGGGGGTTTATCCTTCCTGTAATCCATACGATACGAAGATGGTTTTCCCTCTTCCTTAACTCCGGGATTTGATAAGAGGATGAAGTGTAACTGACGACAATCGAAAGCAGCAGTAAATGTTTACTCGACTTTATAAGTGCAACTGAAAGTCGGTATAACCTGCGTTTTCTTATTAAGAACTTATGGTTTAGAGTCATCTTCACCCGCATCAGCCTCATCATTACCTTTTTCCTTTTCTTTTCTTTTCTTTTTTTCTTCTTCTTCCACCTCCTTCTTCTTCTTCTTCTTCTTCTTCTTCTTCTTCTTCTTCTCCTCCTCCTCCTCTTTCTTCTTCTTCTTCTTCTTCTCCTCCTCCTCCTCTTTCTTCTTCTTCTTCTCCTCCTCCTCTTTCTTCTTCTTCTTCTTCTTCTTCTTCTTCTTCTCCTCCTCTTTCTTCTTCTTCTTCTTCTTCTTCTT
>NC_068984.1:122481420-122482385 GCF_001194135.2 Octopus bimaculoides | reverse complement strand
CCTTCTCGTACTTTCTTTCCTTCTCTCTCTCACTCACTATCTCCTTATCTTTTTCTTTCCCCCACCCCCACCTCTCTCTCTTAAATTGACCCCGAAGTAAAGTTGCATAGCAACGCCAATGACATACAAGTTGCTAAATGGCTGACAATTCTTTATGTTTTTTGGGGTTTTTTTTCTGTTTGCCATTATTTATTCATGAGGGGTTTTTTTTCTTTTCCTTCGGTTATTATTATTTCAAATCTCAGAAAAACAAACGAACAAATAAAACAAGACACAATTAAATATATTTTCTTTAAATATTGTTAATGGCAACAATAGTTCCACCATTGGATAACTATTCTGAAAGTTCATCAGTTATTTTAATGGAAAATCTTGATGAATTGTTTCTGTCTCCCACATGGAGTATATAATATATACATACGTATCTACATGTACTCATACTACCTACCTACCTACCTACATACATACATACATACATACATACATACATACATACATACGTGCATGCATGCATACGCACATACTCTTCTACTCTGATTATAAAATCACAATCATACCAGTAATTACCGGTACACTTAGTAATATACACTTTTATTTATTTATGCGCCATTTTCAAGCCTAGCCAGGCTCATCGGCCCGGTTTCCCGGTTTCTATGGCGTATGTGTTCCCCCAGCTGGACGGGACGCCTATCCATCGCAGCGTTACTCAAGAAACAGGAAGAAAGAGTGAGAGAAAGTTGGGGCGAAAGAGTACAACAGGGGTTGCCACCACCCCCTGCCAGAGCCTCGTGGATC
Source organism: Octopus bimaculoides (assembly GCF_001194135.2). Lineage (NCBI taxonomy): Eukaryota > Metazoa > Mollusca > Cephalopoda > Octopoda > Octopodidae > Octopus > Octopus bimaculoides. The sequence goes on along the minus strand of NC_068984.1, from coordinate 122,481,590 downwards.
TTTAGGTGTTTTTGCTCAATAAACACACACAACGCCCGGTCTGGGAATCGAAACCGTGATCCTCCGACCGCGAGTCCGCTGCCCTAACCACTGGACCATTGCACCTCCAATATACACTTAGTAATACAGTAATCCCTTGCCATTCACGGTTCACATATCGCAGTTTATTA
>NC_068984.1:122476899-122481105 GCF_001194135.2 Octopus bimaculoides | reverse complement strand
CATACATACATTGACTTATTACATTAGCACACAAAGACTTAAATATTGTTTGTAATTTAGGCACAACGTCAGTAATTCTGAAGAGAGGGATTTAATCAATCACACATACTTGAAGGCGCATGGATCAGTGGTTAGATAGTCGGGATTACAATCAAACTGATTCGAAATATCTTCTGAGGGACGAAAGGCAAATTCAGTCCAGATTTTTTTTTTTTTTTTTAAATCAAAACGTAAAGACTGTTTTTATTCGAATGTGATCTCAAATGGTCTCATGTAATTCTGAAACATACCTAAATCAAATAAAAGCCAAATGTTTCCTCCCTTTTTAAGGTCTTTATCAACATGTTTGATGATGATGGAAGTTTCTTCGTTCAAGGATCACGAGGAAGAGCGACACTCCCTCCAGTTGCTATATAAACTGATCTTTGACGCTGCAGCAGGTTTCTTTCTGTCTGCACCTAGTATTTTAAAAGTGAGACCTAGACCGCGCAATCCGATTCACTCTTTAAGCTTGGAAGTCTGACCTTATTGGCTCAGTGGGCAGAGATGGCTGCAGTGACCAGCAAGCTATAGGTTTTGCATCGGAGTGACCTTCTCCTTGATGAATTGTTTTACAGAGCTGGACAGCTCCACCTACCCTGGAGTTGCCGGAAGGATGTCAAAGAGGGCACCAGATTTTCTGTCGAGACTGATTCCCCTAGCCTCTTCTTTCCTAAGGCATTCACAAGGCAGTGAAGCTTTGTGCTCAGAATGCTAATCAGCCCATAGCTGGGGACTCTGACTAATCAAGTAGTAAAAAGGTAAAGACCCCTTCAATCATGAATGACCATGGGATTGCACCTAGAATGTCCCCTTCCAAGGCACAAGTCCGGGCAAGGTTGTTTATGAAAGACCAGCAGTCACCCATACATACCAGCTTCCCCTCTTCACACCACCGATGTTATCTAAAGAAGAGGCAAACCCCGATACAGCTTGACACCAGTGACGTCGCAACTCATTTCTACAGCTGAGTGAACTGGAACAACTTGAAATAAAGTGCCTTGCTCAAGAACACAACACACAGCTTCGTCCGGGAATTGAACTCACTACCATATGATTGTAATCCCGACTATCTAACCACTGATCCATGCGCCTTCAAGTATGTGTGATTGATTAAATCCCTCTCTTCAGAATTACTGACGTTGTGCCTAAATTACAAACAATATTTAAGTACGGTGAACATGCAGAATCGGTAGATCAGCAGATAGGATGGCTTGTGTATTTATTCTGGCTCTTTGCATTCTTCCAAATAATCCTTTCTACTATAGGCACAAGTATCGCTGGATTAATCATTGAGCAAAATAAGCACGTGCTTAGGGCACCAAGGGAAGCGGCGTGGGTACTACAGAAATGGTAAATGGCTTACAGCACAAAAAAAAATCACATGAAACTTGTTTAATTACCAAAACCCTATTTGCCTTCCGCCAATTTTCATTAACGTAAATGGCGGAGTAATTCTATGCAAAACCTGAAAATAGCAACAAGACCAGACATTTGTTGTATCGCGTAAACATTTTTAGAAGTGGTCGCTGGTGGTGAGGTGAAGTTTGGGAGAGGTTGAAGGGAAACAAAAACGATTCCTCATCAAATATGTATCAATGGTTTCATCCTGGGACTCTCGCACGTGTGTACGCTACGAGGTCTTTCCGCTAACACATTTCTTGTGTCATTTTGTCTGGCTAACAATTAACGTACGCAGAAGCACATACATTTATGCTTACATTTATAAACATACATACACACTTCAGTACACACGCACGCTCACACACATATTACAGCGCATGCACATGCATACACACATCCACGCACGCACACACACGCGCACAGAGCCACGCACGCACGTACACACTCCATATCAATGTCTTATGAATTTTTAAAATGAAACGTGTGCTCGAATCACATAATAGTGTAGATGATTAGCGGAGATTTATGATAACACTATTGATTTGCAACATAATTACAATGCCTCGAATTTCTGGAAGGGGGCATAGTTGTATATATCGATCATAATTGCTTGCCAGATACAGTTCCTCATCAGTCTAGGAAGTAGGAAAGATAAAGTTGACCTCGATGGATTTGAACTCAGAACGTAAACAGACAGAACTAAATACTGCTCTGTCGATTCTGATAGGAATTTCTGATATAGGCACAACGTCACAAACTGTTGAGATGGGATATTGTCTTTTAGAAAGATCCCAGAAGATTGACAGGTAAAGTCAATCTCGGTAGGATTTGAACTCAGAGCGTAAGTAACGTAGTTAAATACCATAAAACATTTGTCCAATTCTCCCGATTCCGGAAACTTACCCGTCTCCAAAACTAATGATAAGGATTTCTGATATAGGTACATTTCTGAGGGGAAGATTACACCAATTACACCGACCACAGTACTAATCTGATATATAATTCGATCGACCCAGAGGGATGAAAGGTGTAGTTGATATCAGCTGGATTTGAACTTAGAACGTAAAGAGCCGTAACATATATCATACGGTACTTTTTCCAACGCTCTTACACTTCTTCCAGCTTGTTGCCTTTCAGAGCTAATAATAAAATTTAAGGTTCTAAATATATAAAACAAAATGTGTAATACAAAAAGAGCAAAAACTTTTCCCAATATATTTAAACAGGTTCAAAATTCTATATACAAAAAAATGGTTCCCCAACTCACTAAATGCAAAGTTGCTGCATGGGTAAAATCACAGCAGCCCACATCTCTGATCACTTTCCGTTCCATTCACTTTTTATAACTGGATCCTCCGAAACTGCTCGTCTACATCTATTTTAACTGAACATCTATTTTAACTGAACTATCGCACTTCTGCCGTGCAGTATATGAGGCTACCCCACATCAGTTCTAACCAAATTTATTTGGCGTTTCAATTACGAAGCAATGCTGGCCTAGCCATCAAATTTCAACTACAGTATGTAAAAGCTCCTTGATATACATATAAATCTCAGCTCATCCTAGACATTACTATCCATAACATAAGGCGGTGTGGTGGCCGATCGTTAGCACGCCGGACAAAATACTTAGCAGCATTTCGTCCGACTTCACGTTCTGAATTCAAATACCACCGAGGTCGACTTTGTCTTTCCTCTTTTTGAGGTCGATGAATTAAGTACCAGTTGAGCACTGAGGTAAACATAATCGAGTAGTCCTTCCCCCAAAATTTCAGGCCTTGTGCTTATTGTAGAAAGGATTATTATGCATAACAAAGGCGGCGCGCTGGCAGAATCATTAATGCGTCGGACAAAAAGGCTTAGTGGCATTTCTTTCCGACTCATTATGTTCTTAGCTCAAATCTCGCCAAGACCAACCGAGTTTCATCCTTTCGAGGTGGGTAAAAATAAAAAAAATACCAGTTGAGTACTAGAGTTCATGTAATCGGCTATCCCTCTACCACAAAATTTCAGGCCTTATGTTTATAGTAGAAAGAATTATTATCCATGACAAAAATGACAATAGTGTTAATTATCAACATAACAATACCAAATTATTATAATGTTGTGCATTAGTGAGCTGAAAAGCTAAGAAATTACACCGCCCTAGTAGTTGGATTAAAAACACTATGGCAATTATGGATTGTATCAATTATCCCATTTGTAATTGACACAGCTGAAGTGATATATACAACCATTCCTTTAGGATATTGACAGGTTATCGAAGGAAAAACATAGGAAAGTTCCATTTGGTTCAGGCATGGCTGTGTGGTTAACAAGCACCCTTTGCAATCACAAGGTTTCGGGTTCAGTTCCACAATGCGGTACCTAGTGTAGGTGTCTTCTACTAGAGACCCAAGCAGACCAATGCCTTGTGAGCAAATTTGTGAGACGGAGACTGTTACGAAGCCCATCGTATAAATATATCCTATCCAGGACTTCATCGCTTCTAAACGAAGAACTCCTCCCTGGATTCCTTTAACCGCGAGTTCAAATTATACTTAATAACTGTTAACACTCGTCAATTTTGAGTGTCCTTGTTGGCTGAGTACATCTGTGCTTATTTCCTTTTGAACATTCTAATAATCTTTGAACCCTTTTATTTATTTATTTATTTATTTATTTATTTACTTATTTATGAAGAGCGTTGTAGTTTGCTTGTGAGGATTTGGGGCTTTGTGATTCGATATATCGGATCTGGGTGTGCATATATATATATATATA
>NC_068984.1:122475848-122476305 GCF_001194135.2 Octopus bimaculoides | reverse complement strand
TGTTGTTGTTGGTGGTGGTGGTGGTGGTAGTGTTGTTGCTGTTGTTGTTGTTGTTGTTGTTGTTGTTGGTGGTGGTGGTGGTGGTAGTCGTGGTGGTAGTCGTGGTGGTGTTGTTGATGGTAATGATGATGAGAATGACAATGGCGTGGTGGTGGTGTTCATGATGATAATGATGATGATGAGAATAAGAACAGCTGCGACAGTAACAACAACAACAACAACAATAGCACCAGCATCCATGCTGTAGCAATATTACACGACAATCACTGGCAGCGTCTCAGTTAATGATGCACCTAATGCAACACTGCATGGCGTATGGTGAGACAATGTCAACGATAATGACGACGATGATGATGATGATGATGATGACGAGGGGGAGGAAAAGTAAGAGAAGGATACAGATTAGGATTCTGGTACTGATGATGATGGCCGTGGTGGTGGTGGTGGTGGTGGTGGT
>NC_068984.1:122467596-122475103 GCF_001194135.2 Octopus bimaculoides | reverse complement strand
ATTATTATGTGATCGTAGTAATAAAGGAGGTGGTAAGGATGATGATGATGATGATGGCGGCGACGACGACGACGACACAGTTGATGGCACAGTTGATGCCTGTCAAGAAAATTACGTCACTAAAGCTTATGAGAAGAATTAGTAATTATTAAGAGGGTAACTTTTTTTTCTTTTGCCATATCAGTTTTATCTTTAAGAGATGAAAGAATATTCAATAATTACATCTGATACACTTCGCCTCGCTTTGTTTCATCTCCGATCGTCATCAATGTTTTTATTCCTAGTTTACTACATGTTTCTCTGAGTTTAGAAACAAGAAGCTTGTTTAGTTCGGATCTCTTCTACTACGGCACACACTCAGACTGACAGACAGGCAGACACACACACACACACACACACACACACACACACACACACACACACAAGAATAATGCACCTGATGGCAACCAGAGATATTGAAATCGATCGTAATAGGTTATAATAGATGTAAAAAAAAATGAGTTTAATAGTCTGGCGATTTAAAATCTTTTTGTGTACGATATAACTAAAATAATACGTTAGAAAACAATACATGTATACTTACATTCATTCAAACATATATAATACATGCATACGTACATATAGACATCGTGACTGAACTCGTAGACAATTATGACCATCAATGACAAGTTATCTTGTCCTAGATGTTACAGACAATCATTGTGAGCAATGTCTGTGCTGAAATTTAAAGTCAATAACATCTTATACAACACTGCTAAGACTTTCGCCTACAAAGCTAAGTCTAGAAACAAGTAAGAGCAAGATCTCTGGCTTTGCAATAATGTGAGTGTTATTTTGTTATTTCCTTTTCCTAGAGAGATGACTAAACAGATACGAGGAGTTTCTCACTCCCCATTGCTGGATGGCCGTCAACTATACTGTTTGGCAGGTTTCGTTTTTCGTCCTGTAGGGCAGTGCTTTTCAAACTATCTGATGTGGCGTACCGGCAGTTTTTTTTTCCAATGTGTCAGGGACCGGTGATATTTCTTAGTAATATTAATTCATACCGGAAACAATATATATATAATGAATATAATAAAAGTTGACAATTTTTTTATCTTGTATTTACTTTGTAAACAAATAATACAATATTGCATAAGCAATTTATAAGCATTTTATAATGTTTCTTTCTTTCCTGGAAACTCACCGCGTAACGGCAGTTGATGACTCGTGGACCGGCACCGGTCTGCAGACCACCACTTTGAGTAGCACTGCTGTAGAGTGTCCGACGAAAACTACTTTCCTTACCAAGCAGGCTTGGTGGGGGTTGCCGGTTTAGTCACCGACGGCCCGACCATGCAACATGCTGTCCCAGGTTGCATGTTATCACTCGCATAAGAGTGACCTGATATAACATGATGATTGTCTCATCTTGTCAGATGGTAGCTGTCTCACATTCACCCTGATTGTTTTGTAAAATACTAAACGAATCAGGAAATAAAATGATAGTGAAACAGCTGTACGTCACTGGATTTAAGTGACAAAAGATTTAAGTAACAAAATGCAACTCTTGGTCACCATAGGTTCCAGTGACAAGCATTGCAAGATGACTTGGACTCTTTTGACTGTGTGAAAAATATCTATAGATAAGACTTTCACACGTACTACCGTTCCAAGTCAGAATGGACCTGGGAGTAATGGTAATTAAGAAGTGATTTCACGCGATCTCGCAACTCCAGAATTCCAGAACTCTTGAGCTGGAGCCTCATTATATGACATACATACATACATACATACATACATGCATGCATACAAATATCACCTTAGTCTGCTAGCTATGGGTAGCTGACACTTTCTATCATACCCAGCAAATTAAGCTGAGAGTTTTCATCAAATAATAATAATAATTTCTCTACTAATCGCAAGGGCTCATCGTTATCTTCAAGGTGTGCCACCACCGTTTGCTAAAGATTTCTTCTATCAACTGCTGCATAACTAAAACGTTAATCGTGTCTGTAGGCTTTGCGTGCTGGGAATGACGTGCTCAGATTTCAACAGCTGGGTCCCTCTGCCTACAAGTCTTATTTAGATCGACCTTGTACTATATGGAAGCTGACCGGTTGAAATTGTAAAACCCCAGACTTTGTTTGTTGCTCCAGAAAATATCCTATTGAAATACGAGCCGATGCTGTTTTTTTTTCAAAATTAGACATTTGGGATATCCAGTTGTTGCCGGTCAGACAGTTGGGGATATTGAATAGTTTTTCGAGGCTTTTACAGCTCTCTGCTATCGGCTGAACCCACACAATCCCTTAAGATACCGTTCTAGCCTGTCACTAATGCTGAAAACTAATAACCTCCCAAAGACACTTCTAGACGCATGAAGAATTCCGACCGCCGTGTTCTTTTTAGAGTAGAGATGGCCACAAAACTGAGAGCATCGTCTTCGCTACTGATCACGTCCACGATCACTGACTTACTAACCGCATCCAGGAAGATCATCCGTGCCTTGAGATTCTGACCTTTCCGAAAGAACTCTGCTACTCCTCCCGATCCCGTTTGACTATGCACCTTACAGTTAAGGAAGATGAGTATAAGTGCGCGCGTTTCGGAAATCTTCGTTACACTGATCGCTACTACATCTATGTCTAGTGACCTGAAAGCCTACATCATAAGTATACCGAATCAGGGATACCCTAGGGATAAACTACAACGACTCCACCAACTAATCTGTTACTTTGTGACGGTACTTGTTTTATCAACCAATACGGGATTAATTCACTGAAGTTAATCCGATTAACTTCAAACTTAATGCTTCTTGGGGATTTAAAACTGACGTCGTTAATAAGGATTATTTCTCATTGAAAAGGGGCCATTCGAAAACAGAAGTAGCAAGATCTATTTCATGAACGAAGCATGTTATGAAACAATCCCGGCATACATGGAAATCTACACACGTTTCCTATTGACTTCTTCCGATTAGGCAACAAATATTAATACCAATGAGTGAGTGTCTACAAGGTCAAACAACTTACATAGAAATAGCAGGCAATTCTCACTCAGACCACTTCTTACTATCTCATGTGTGGGTTTGTTTATATATATATATATATACAGAGAGAGGGAGAGAGAGAGAGAGAAACGGCGTTCCTGTCTTGACTATAATACTTTTGTAAAATATCAATACTGAAGCAAGAAATAGTAGTCAAATCGCCCTCACATCACACACACACACACACACACACACACACACACACCCAAAAACAGAAGTTCAATTAAATTTTCTGAAGAAAACCAAATAAATAAAAGATAGTATTATCAAGGTTGGAACATCTGCCATGGGTCGACTGGATCAGGGACGATAACAACAACAACGACCGTATCAAATGCCCTTTCCACAAATACCACAACAGGAAACTCGTTGTCTCATGGTGATACATCTTTCTTTTCTTTTTTCTTTTTTTTTTTCAGCTTTGATCGGGCTTGATTAGATAGATCTATAGGCAAAAGGAGTCCAGCTCTGGTCATCCGATCTTTTCATTTCAACGCGGTGTTTGTGAGACTACGTTATCTAATATCTCCTGTATGTGCAAATATGTGCAGTATTTGGAGTCAGTGCATGTGCAGATTTGTATGTTTTTATTTTTATCTATTCATTCTTTTCAAAACTGTAAGGAAGAGGATTTAGCTGCTATCTCTAGCATGCCACGCTGTCATGTGAAAGAATTCTTACTCTCTCTTTCTCCCCTCCCCCCACTCTCTCTCTCTCTTTCTTGCTTGTGGTTGTTGGTTCAATTGTATAAAAACTACGATGAACGGAAACCAAAGATATGTAGGGCAGCAGAGTTCAACAAAATTCTACTTAGAAAATAAACAACTAAGTAACAATGAAAAGGAAATATGTATGTATGTATGTATGTATGTATGTATGTATGTATGTATGTATTTATGTATGTGTGTGTGTGTGTATGTATGTATGTATGTATGCATGTATGTATGTATGAATGTATGTCTGTATGTATGCATGAATTTTTGTATGTATGTATGTATGTATGTAGGTAGGTAGGTGGGTAGGTAGGTAGGTAGGTAGGTAGGTAGGTAGGTAGGTAGGTGAGTGGTGGGTAGGTGTATGTAAGTATGTATGCATGTGTGTATGTTTGTACGTGTGCGTTTATGCATGTATATATATATATATATATATGCATACATACACATACACATACATACATATACATATATATATTTATGCAATGTAATGTATGTACTTAAGTGTATATGTATGTTTGTATGTGTTTACGTATGCAAGTAGGTGTAGCTGTGTGTATAATACGTATGCATGAATGTATATATGAATGATTTTCATTGACATTATTTAAATTCTTCTTCGCAGAATTCAAGGCGGTCACTAACAAAGTAACAAGGCATCTTTGTTTGAGTCAAGGCAGTTCCAGTTATTTGTTGTGAATATGTGAGTGCGAGTTGATTGATGTATGCATATATGTGAGTGGGTGTATGTTTGCATATGTGTGTGCGTGTGTGTGTTTAGATAAATGAGTATGGGTGAATCTGTTTTGCACCCAAGTAATGAATGTATAATACTCTTTAGTACACGAATATGTAATTGCTTTTTATGTATGTATGTGTGTGTATGTATGTATGTATGTATGTGCGTAGGTAGGTATGTACGTACGTACGTACGTATGTATGTATGTATGTATGTATGCATGTATATATGTATGTCATTCAGTTTTATTTCAAGATTTCTTGCCAACAGAGAAAGAGCCGGTTTCTAACCTAGATCCAAGGCTCCTTCATTGGAATTTCAACAACATCAACAGGGTATTTTTGTATATATGTATATGCAGATTTGTATGTTTTATTTTATGTATGGTATGTATTCTCATGCATATAGTTGCATGTCTTGACATGCGCATATATAATTAAACGATAAACTTCTGGAAAGTTTTACATATTTTTACGGTTTCAGTATGTATGTATGTATGTATGTATGTATGTATGTATGTATGTATGTATGTATGTACAGCAATCCCTCGACTATTGCGGGTGTTACGTTCCAAAATCCCGCGCAATAGGTAAAAATCCGCGAAGTAGAAACAGTACCGTACTGCATATTTGTTTTTATAATTTGTATATATTTACTTTATTATAAATGCAAAACAACACCACAGAGGAATCGACGTAAGCTTAAATAATAAACCGCATTGGGATAGTAGAACCGCGAAAGGTTAACCGCGATATGGCGAGGGATTACTGTATGTATGTATATATGTATGTATGTATATATGTATGTATGTATAAGTATTATGTATGTATGTATGTTATGCATGTATGTATGTCATTCAGTTTTATTTCAGGGTTTCTTGCCAATAGAGAAAGAGCCGGTTTCTAACCTAGACCCGAAACTCCTTCATTGGAATTTCAATAACACAACATCAACAGGGTATGTATGTATGTATGTATGTATGTATGTATGTATTGTGTGTTCTTTGGGATTTATGTTAAGTTCTTCCCTTTGCAGAATTCAAGCTGGTCACTAACAAAATCGCATAGTTCTTTTGATTAAGCCAAAACAATTCTTGGGGTGCGTGTCAAAAAGCACAAAATGTGTGTACGTTTTTTTTAATTTTTTTTTTTTTATAGTTTCAGCGCTGAGTTGCGCCCATGCTGATGCACCGCCGTTAAAAATAAAGTGTAGGAGGTTGGCTATAAGACACGAACTCACACCTCCATGATTACGCGTCCATTATTTTCTATGTACATGTATACGGGCGTATATATATGATTGAGTTCATATGTTCTCCCGGGTACATAAAATGGCGAGTCTCTGAAATGTTTTGTAAATTTTACACTGTTCCGCTAATCGATAGTATCTGAAGAAAGCGAATCAGTCAACTGTTGTTTTTTTTTTGGGGGGGGGGGTTGTAAGAACCGAAGTATTTCTAGCCCTTTTTATTTATTTTTTTAATGCAGGCCTGTTGTTGTACAGATCAGTAGAGTCATGATAATAGGAACAAATGAAAATCTATAACATGGACTTAAAATGCACAACTTTTGTTCCCTGTCCCATACAATTATATCTGACCTGCTGTGCTTACACTGATTGCTACTCTTATGAACGTATATATTTTATATGTACACACACTCACACACACACACACACACACACACACATACACATACAAAATTTTCAATCGTACATCAGTGATTAAGCATTCGTCAGTCTTGTAAAATACAATGATGTATTCAAGGAAGAAAATAATCCTTTATATTATAGGCACAAGGTCTGAAATTTTGGCGGGAGAGGGTTAGTTGGTTAGACCGACCCCAGTACTCGACTGGTAGTTATTTTTATACGACCCCAAAAGAATGAAAGACAAAGTTGACCTCGGCGGAATTTGAACACTGAACGTAAAGCCAGAAGAAATGCAGCTAAGCATTTTGTCTCGCGTGTTAACTATTCTGCCACCTCACTGCCTTCAAGAGAGAGAAATGATAGGAAAAAATATATAACCCTTTATGCAAATCAGAAACTGGAAAATAAGAGATTGCTGCTTCTTTGATGAGAATTTATGAGTAGTATGCTGGTAAAAGATCCCCCAAAAAACAAAGAGCTTCACACACATGCAAATCTGAGAACAATCTCATTACATTTTCTTTGAAATATAATGTTAATATAAATTCTAAATAATCGCCTATTAGTGCAATGAAGTCTATGAGAGTTATAAAGGATAAGACCTCTAGGAAGCGGGGCAACCTCAATCCTCTCCTTCAATACATCTAGCTTATTTTTCATCTGTTTTTCTTTTTTAATGAAATTAAAGATACTAGCTTTTCACCAGATATAGCCATCAATATAACTTTATCTTATTCAGCTGGAGAATCCCTTCTACGTCAGGATGACTACACCTTAATACTCTGAATCAATTTCCATTTGCATACTAAATTTTCACACCAAACTCGCTCTGTACACATGCATATCGCGCATTTCTACACCTTGGTTACCTTCAGTTTCGAGCATATCAACAAACCACCACCATATGATGCAAATACACTTAGTTATCCCGATAACCCACTCCAACACAAGCATCAAAAGTAAACGTAAACACAAAACAAAATTCAACACAAAATATCAAGCATACTATATGTTTTTACCTCGATTTCATAAAAATAGTTGTTTATGTTATAAAATGAATTGTTGTCGATTCAAGGAATGCAACATACGTTTTAAAATATCTGTCTACCGCCTCTTCCCGGCTAAACAAACATTCACTATCCATACTACCTGTGACCATTATGTGGACAAATCTGATGATTGCCAGAATAAGATAGCGATAACGTTACCTTAACAAAGGTATGTATCTTCCTCTTAGCATGAACCTTTGGCAGTTTGTTGTAAATAGGAAATTACATATAATATAATTTTATACTATATTATTACATTGTGTGTGTGTGTGTGTGTGTGTGTGTGTGTGTGTGTGTGTGTGTGTGTGTGTGTGTGTGTGTGTGT
>NC_068984.1:122461101-122467477 GCF_001194135.2 Octopus bimaculoides | reverse complement strand
GAAATTGATAGATTTTTCGTCTTTATCGTTTATCCTCTTCATTTCTGCGACGCTCGTGTTCAAACACCTCCCTTGCAACCGAAATGGCTTTGACACCAGGTTAGTGATCTACTACTTATTTCCCTAGGTTTTCAGATCGTTGTTGGTCTTCTTCAATCTAATTTATCTTTATAACGTCCAAATTATGGTCACCACACAGCGTCAATGTCTCGGCGGCACTCAAGGCATTATAATGCTGTTGAGTTAAGACGGCTTCAGTGCAACAGATAGGCTACTGAGAAGAGCCAAAAGAAGCTGAGGCTCTACTCCCTAGAGTTAAGACGCGAAAGATATAAAATATATGGAAAATTTTGGACGTCACTGTACAGTTCTATGGTTCCTACCTATTTTATCTCGAGTAAGGACTCAATGTTGTAATAGCCTAAGGTTCAAAGACCTAGAGCTTTTCAGTACCTTTCCAATACACATCAGAGATCGACTAGGAATAAATTTATTGAAAAATACTTTGACAAATACTTATTTAGAGAACCCCATATCATGGCTAGGAACGCAAATGAGGGTGGTGTTGTCTGACTCCTTTATTTACCGAAACCAAACTCGGTGAGAAAGTTGTAGAAAGGAAACGAAATGAAATAAATTAACAATCACACTAGCGGCGGTGCCCCGCATGGCCATAATCTCTGATTGAAACTAGTAAAAGGAAATGTGTGTGTGTGTTTGTGTGTGTTTGTGTGTGTGTGTGTGTGTGTAAAACATCTGCATCGTTCTCTCTATAGACCAAAACAATTGTACAAGGAAATGTACAAAAGATTTATAGAATTGATTGGAGAGATATTGGCAAGTCTAGAGGCTCTCCAGCCGGATGGCTGTCAGGGAGGTTGGCTGATTAACTATTATACTATGCTATACTATACATACATACATACATACATACATACATACATACATACATACACACATACATACACTCACACACACATATATATATAGATGTGTAAAAAAGAATTAAACAAAACCAGAATCATTCAATCGTAATGAAGCATGGCTGAACAAAGAAACAAAATGGCGCTTATTTTAGCTCTGCTATCGACCTCAACCGTTGATTGTTGAAGCATAATAAAGGACGAGCGAAACAGCAGCTCCAAAACTCTCCATCTGACTACAGAAAACTAGTGCAACAGCGAATGGGACGAGGGAGAGAGGGGGGGAAACAATGTTTGGTTTCTTATTTTATACAACTGTATTATTAGAAACCATGTTGTTGTTGTTGTTGTTATTATTATTATTATTATTATTATTATTATTATTATTATTATTATTATTATTATTATTATTATTATTCGTTGTGTTGGTTGTTCGGTAACGTCTTGATATTTGTTAGTTTCTATGTTTGTATGTTTGTATGTTTGTGGTAGAGAATTGTTTTCGTGAACAAACTAGGAAATAATTCATAGCATAATCATTGCGGAAGGAAATTGTTTGTTTGTTTATTTGTGCGAGTGCGAGCACGCGGGCGTGTGTGTGTGTGTGTGTGTGTGTGTCCACCGTGTGGGTATGTATGTGTGTGCGCGCATGTATAATATATGTGTGGTAGTTTCGTGTTTTATCAGTGTTCTTGTTTTTTCTTTCTCGTCTATGTTTATGTGTGTATGTATATGTATATATATAGAGAGAGAGGGGGGGGAGAAAGAAAGAAAGAAAGAAAGAAAGAAAGAAAGAAAGAAAGAAAGAAAGAAAGAAAGAAAGAAAGAAAGAAAGAAAGAAAAAAAGAAAGAAAGAAAGAAGTAGGGTTATATTACCTCGTCCAAATAAAAGAAGCAGTCTTGAATACGGTAAGCCCTTGGAAACGGATGAGATTGTTTCAACTGATATCTAACTTGAACGTCAGCAGGTTCAATGTTATAGTAGAAAGGCTTCCAGGGGGTTTCTGCCTCTGGGAAAGAAGAATTGTGAGAAACGTCTAATATAGGACACTGTCAGGTAAGCAGGTACTGAAGAGTGATGTAGTAAATCACTGTTGTATACAGTAGCAAGACTGGTACATTAGCAGATTCGTTAGAGAAGTCATATACAATGAATTTGCGGTTTTCACTTTCTAATATTAAAGTCCTGACGTAATATCTCGCCGATGTTGACTTTGCTTCCAATTTTCCAGAGTCAATAAAATAAATACTAGTTGAATCTTTCGATCGACATCATTGACTGTTCTCGCCAATATCAACATCTATGGATTTATGGAGTTGATTGTTTGTTGATGGTTATCGCTGATCATTGAAAGGTCAAGAGATTGACTCTATTATTTCGAGCAGCGAACGAGCAGAATCGTTAGTACACTAGACAAAATGCGGAGTAGCGTTTCTTTCGGTTTTATGTTCCGAATTCTGATTCCACCGAGGTCGACTTAGCCTTTTATCCTTTTGGGTCGATAAAATAAGTATCACGTAAGCACAGGGGTCGATGTAATCGACTAGCCACATTCTCCACCAAAAAGTTTTTTTTTAAATCAGGTTTTGTGCCTATAGCATAATGAATTATTTATCCATAATAATTTATGGTATGAATAAATTGTAAACTGACAACACTGCAGAACTGACGAGGATTTCGGTAGTTCGTTATTTTGAGTTCAATTATTCTTGCAGAGAAGTGTTCTCTACAACACAACAGCATCCAAACCAGATCTGCCCCTCATCCATTTAGATTACTTAAAACTGGAAGCAACATTGTATCCACGGATCTTTCTGATTTGCCAAGGGGACTATCCTGAATATTGTGCCGCTTTTTATACTTTACAACAAGAACAGCATCGCATATATCCTGTAAAGTTATTGGTCTTTATTGAATTACTAGCATAAAAAAAACAATGGGGTTTATTTAAGATTGGAAAATATATGGCACGGATCTATATTTTAGCATTCAAACATGTAATATAATAATCCATATATTACAACCTTGTGTAAAAGTGCTCGATTCCATGAGGTTTTCCTCCTTGACCTTCGCAATCTTGAATCTGATGAATAGTGACATCACATAAGACCTGACGTGATGAACGATCAGTTCACACTCACACGACGAGATGGTAGAATAAAAATTAATGATAATGAAAGTCAGTCTTTGGAACAGTAAGTCGTGACGAGAAAAAAATGGCGGCGAGGGAGAATGACAAATGAGTGGTGGACATGCAAAGCACCGATTGTACCTAAAATGATTTACTCACATAATACATTTATAGTGAAGACCAAATCACGTGTCACTGATTTTGTTTGTTCGTTTCTGCCACACTTTAAGAAAGTCGTTTGAAAGATAAGGTGATATTCAGTGAAAGGGAGATAGATAGATAGATAGATAGATAGATAGATAGATTGATTGATAGATAGATAGATAAGGGAGGGGCTGTGAAAGGAGAGGGAAGAGAGAACAAAAGCGTAAGTTGACGGAAGCGGAGTGTACTAATCGCTTTCAGTCAAAATACCAAACCCAGGAACTATCATGATGCATTTTGAATGTCGTATCTCATAGCAACCCCATCTCTCTTGGCGCTCTTCTCTCACAAAACAGCTACTTCTCTGGTTCACTCTCTACATCTCATTCACTACAACCCTTTCTAATTTCATTTTTGCTTCTTTCACTCTCTAACAATAATATTGATTTCAAATTTTTGACACAAGGCCAGCAAGGGATAGTCGATTAATCGACCCCAGTATTTATTTTATCGATCTTAAAACGATGAAAGGTAAAGTCGACCTGGGCTGAATTTGAACTGAGAATGTAAAGACCGACGAAATGCCGCTGAACATTTTGTCCGGCGTACTTAACGATTCTGCCAGCTCACCGCCTTAACTCTCTAACAATAATATTGAAATAATAACAGTGTCTATAAGAGAATCTCCAAAACTATGCTACCGATTCCACACTTTTTCATTGAATCCATATATTTGCAGTCCTAGCTATTTGATCTGTCTTCTGATTATGAACTCTTTTTCACTGTATAAACAGGAATTTTTAATCTAATAATTCAAAAGGAAATTTAAATCGATAGTGAAATTGCCATAACACCATCTAGCCAAGAAGCTACTCTGTGTTGCTAAAGAGCAATAACCCAGAAACCGGTCCACAGATGTTGCTTTGTGCTGGATGGGGGTGCCGGACTCCCTATTCGAAAATACAAGGACACAGATATTGTGTCGTATAACCAGCTGGAAACGATGTTTCCTGAGGTTAAACAACAGTAACAATCATCCCTTCCAGAACAGCCACATTATGTTGGCAAATAGTCTTTATTTCATATATATATATATATATATATAAGAAGCTGCTTCTGCTTCGAAAGTACTATTTACCCAATATGGAAATATTTCAATGAAAGAAGGCGACGACCGGTGCAGGTAACAAAAACTAAGGTAAGGAGCGTGAGAACTAGAAGCTAAGAATTTCAGATTCAAGATTACGAAATGTCCCGCAGAATGCATGAAATCAAGCGCTTATACGCAGAATACTGAAATCTAAGGATCAGTATATATACATGATTTAATACTAAAATATACATGCGTGTATTTTATTCTATATTCAAATAAACCCCGTCATTTTTTACGATTGCTACGCTAGTAATTCAATAAAAATGTATGTATGTACATACGTATGTATATTCGTGTATACATGCACGCGCGTGTCATCTCGACCAAAGCGTTGTGAGTGGCTTTGGAAAACGGTAACTGAAAAAAAAACCTGTAGTAAAGGTTGCTTGCTAACATAACATGGCAGTCCTGGTTTAGGACTAATGTTGCTGTAATTTAGCCCCAGGAGACCCCATCTCCAGCTGGCTAAATTACAGCAACATGTCTCCTGAGGCTAAATTACAGCAACACTAGTCCTAAACTAGGACTGCTATGTTATGTTGGCAAGCAATCTTTACTACAAAGTACTGTTGCTGAATATCTCACATTGTGAGATTTAAAAATAGTAATCTTGAAAAAAACCTGTTTACGTATATCATATCAAACCTTGATACTGCGTGAACTGATAATCTCCGTTGACAGATCACTGATATTAAACAAAATCTTAAATACTGTTAGTAGGCAAATTGATAGCTCTAGCCCTCTGGACCTTCTGGGTTACTGTGTATATAAACAGATTGGCTACTTGTTTCTCTAGGATTAGTCAGGTGATGTAGGCATCTCTGTTGAGAACCCAGTAAGGTTCCAAAATCGATTCAGGCTTTTCATTATATTTGTTCAATCTACGAAGAAAAGGTTACATTTGGCATATCAGCATGTCTACTCGGTAGGTTTCCACACACACACACACACACACACACACACACACACACACACACACACACACACACACACACATACAGAACACGCACATAAATACACATAAACACGCATACGTGTGTGTTTGTGTGTTTGCGTGCATGTAGAGAGAGAGAGGGAAAGAGAGAGAGAGATAGAAAGAGAGAGAGATAGAAAGAGAGATATATATATAAAGCATGCACATACATAGATTCTCGTATTCTAATAGGGCAATATATAAATAGGCGTACGTTGCGTGTCAATACTGATAGAATATGTATGCAAATATGCATTTCTATACATATATGCTTGTGCGTTTGTGTACACGAGCGTATGAATGAAGTTGAGTGTGAGTTCGTGTGTGTGATGGAACCAATTAGTAGACATTTTCGAACATTTGCGAAACCTTTAAATCGCTTGTATCTAAACAATATAACTTCTGGTACTTTTTCAGTGAAAATTGAATGGCATCAGACAATGCGGCAATTCATGAAAGTTTCAATAGTAGCAGACGATAAATGCTCCAGGGAATTCTGGGCGATATCAGCATTTACTGATTTAGCGGTAGAAGCGGATGGATTTGGATTATAGAATCTTGACTGTACCAAAATATACATACTTATTTGCATACACACACATACTAAACATATGTGTATATGTGTATGCACGTGTGTGTATGTGTATATATATATATACACACACACACACACACACACACACAGAGGGTGCGATGGGTAAATTGTCGTCATTTTATATTTTCAATTTCGCGCATGCGCATTGTTTGTTTTTGATTTTGTCGACTACACAGTATAGTAGGGTCCGTTGAGCACCGTCTGTGAGAAAAACAGCACCATGACGTAATTCACTCCGCCAGAAATTTGGAAACGACAAACTGTACTGCTTGGCATTCACGCCCGAAGCTCCAATACGAACATATCAAAGTGTTTGGGTATCAATCTGAGGACAGTGCAGAGGATTCTGAAAGAGTTGGATGAGTCTAATGGAGATTACGAAGGTACGGCAGCTCGGAAAACTCATTCTGATCGTTCTAATAAGAAAGAACTCCTGAATTTGTTGGTGAAATCCAG
>NC_068984.1:122458094-122460442 GCF_001194135.2 Octopus bimaculoides | reverse complement strand
CCTACTAAATCCACTCACGACGCTTTGGTCGGCAGGTGTTATAGTAGAATACATTTACCCAATGTGCCACGCAGTACGACTGAACCTGGTATCATGTAGTTGGGTAGCAAACATCTTACCATACAACACACACACACACACACACACACACACATAATCGACTTAATCCGTTTGTCTGTCCTTGTTTGTCCCCTCTGTGTGTAGCCCCTTGTGGGTAGTAAAGAAATAACACACATGTATATGTGTATATAGTTCACAGGGGTGATCCAAATATTCTCCGTATAGAAGACACTTATTAGTGTTCAAGATTCAGACTTATACTCCGATGTCTTTACAGGGGTTCATTCCACAAGGTAAAGAAAGTCTATAAGCGGAATCGAGTTGAGCGGGTATAGAGGCAATAATGCGGATAAACAGATTAGCCAGATCAAATAAATTAGATATATTAAATACATGAAATACAAAATATGTATATATGTATGCATGCAAAGCGGGAGAAAGCAAAAGGTGGAAACTTTCCGATGATGAAATTTTATGTATAAATATATAGATATTTATATGAATAGGTCCAACTTACACAGAATACAAATGGCAGAGAAAATTAATGGGTGGAAGAAAGGTATCATAAGTAAAACAGCTGTTTCTGGGGGCTCGGCGAACCATTGTAATGTTGGTAGATTTAATTCATCACAGTATGTGGGCGTATGCGGATGCATTTAACATAGGATGAGACGAGCCTCTGTCATCAGGGTAGAGAAGATCTTATATTTCAGATCTTAATGCAGAGAAGACGTAATCGACTTACTCCCTCCCGCAAAATGGCTGCCTCTGTGACAAAATTTGAAACCATTATTATTGTTGTTGTTTTCCAAACCCTACTGGTATTAACTTTGCCTTTCATCCTTTTGGGATCGATGAAATAAAAAACTAATGAAGTACTGGAGACGATTTCTATCAACTTACACCATTCCACAAACATTTCAAGCCTGGTGCCTGATGTTAGAAACAATTATAGTTATTTGTAGGAGGAGGAGGAAGCGGAAGAGGAGGAGGGTGCGAAAACTGGCTGAGCAATAGAAAATGCCTTTTGCGTATTCGAGCTAGGTATTTTGCTAAATTCAAATTCAGCCGTGGTCGTCAACTTTTCATTTAATCTTTCCGTGGTCACTAGAACAAATGCAGTAATGATTTCGATTTTATCGACTGTACTTCTCCAAAATTTTATGGCATCCGCTTATTTTAGGAATATTTGTGTCGGCGGCGGCGGCGGCGGCGGCGTTGGAATCACTACTGAAGCCGCTTTATATATGGTGTATGCATAATATATGGATTTATTTGAAGAACTACGTCAATTCTGTTTCGGATTATTTTCACTTTATTAGTTTAGCTTTGTCCGCTAAGCTAATCCTATTGTCGATATATGTTCAGTCTTGTCTAATCGCCATTTGCTTTTTACATTTCACGTCGATTATAGCCAGGAAATTGAACAGTAAATACACATCTAAGGACTTTTAACAATCGTATTACGCTTGTTGCTCTTGTGTGTGTGTGTGTGTGTGTGTGTGTGTGTGTGTGTGTGTGTGTGTGTGTGTGTGTGTGTGTGTGTGTGTGTGTGTGTGTGTGTGTGTGTGTGTGTGTGTGTGTGTGTGCATGTGGCATTGTCTGGAAGCGTATGTGTGTCGGTTATGAAACTGTTTTATTAACAAATACAGCTGGTTTAGCTAAAAGAAACATCGGTACAGATATATACGTATGTGTGTTTATATATATTTACATATATATATATATTATATATATACATATATACATATATATATGTTTGTGTGTGTATGATATATATATTTAGATTTATATATATATGTGTGTATGTATATATACATACATAGAGAGAGAGATAAGTAGATAGATATTGATATACATACATACATACATACAGTGCGTTCTTCTTCAATGGACTCTTGCAGAATTGCATCGAAGATTCAGATGCTAAGCTTTTTATGCTTAATTTATCGTTCAGTTCAATATTTTTGTATATTTACCGATTTCTTTAGTTCGCTAGTTTTCACTTCACAGTTTCACTGATGTGATTTCTTTTGCTCTACCAGGTCAGCTTGACATATATTCTATTCAGATGTCTGTGCATGTGTATGTGTATGTGTGTGTGCACATATTCTCTCACATATATATGCATATACATACATACATATATGCATATACATACATATATATATATATACTTATATATTTATATGTGTGTATAATATATGTATACAATGTGTATATAAATATGTATGTGCATGTATATATATGTATGTATATATATATATATAGATATAGATATATATATA
>NC_068984.1:122455461-122457752 GCF_001194135.2 Octopus bimaculoides | reverse complement strand
GCTGCCTAAGTTCTTTTTTTATTTTTTTATTTCAGCTGACTAGGAAAAAAAAAGCACCGAACAAAATAAAACAAAACAAACTGCTTTACTACCATGTATTTATAATTCCTAATGCGTAAAAAATAAGTGTGACCCACACACTACCGAGCCTAGATGAAACGTGTATGACTAAATACTTACACAGTGAGGGGTTGGTTGTCTGTAATCTGATACTGACATATATGCGTCCTTACAGTTTCATAGCAGCACGAAAAGGGACCTTTAGTGTGGAATGACTGATAATTTTTTTTTTTTTTTGGTATATTATCATTTTTATTTTTGTGTTTCCTTTTGTTTTTTTTTATTTGTCTGCTTTTTACTTTGTTTATGTTTCATTTATTATCCTCTAATTGCAAGCAATATTCTTCCACGCCCATATCAGCTCCCTACAAATTTGTATATCCTCTATCTGTAATGATGCCTCCCCCAGCATGTTCCATAGGTCAGCATATATAAATATGTGCGTGTATGCATACATACATACATACTTACATACATACATACATACATACATACATACATGCGTACGTACGTATATACATGCGTACATGCGTGCATACATACATGCTACATATATATATTCGCAGGTACGTATGTATATATATATATATATATATATATATATATATATATATAATGTATAGGTGGTGCTATTAAGTTAGACATGACCTGGGCCTATAGTGGTGTGTCTATATGTATATGCCTGTTTTATATACGCATTATACATATATGAATATATATATTTATACAAATTTTATATATATATATATATATATATATATATATATATATATACTTATATATATATATGAAATCAGTAAAAAGTTGTGCGTATGTATACACACACACATACATACATACATACGTACATACATACATACATACATACATACATACATACATACATACATACATACTCAGACAGAAAATGCAAGAATGTCATGACTTTCCACTGCAACTCAGCCTAGTTCGTGATCATCGAATATCAAGAGACATTAACTTCCCTAAACCATACTTCCCTAAATGTATACACTCCTACACTGTTGACATCACTCCAATTTTCTTCTGATTTCCAGTAGAAACTATTCCGAGACTTAACCAGTTTCTATATTACTATTTCACTCTACACGGGTGCACTTATCAAAGATCTATCTTAAGCCCACTGATTATACGCTAGTCCAGTGGTTGTCAGCCATTTTTTTCATCTGTGGACCCCTTGGATTACTATTTTATTCTGGTGGACCCCTATAAAAATTTGATGTTTATAAACTAGATTTATAGATACCTCTTTCAAAATTCCTATTTTGTTTTTGATACTTATGTAGGTTGAACTATGCAAAATGTTGGAGAAAGAAATTTAGCTGTTTCTTGCAATAAATAGATCTAAGTCAAACATTTTTCATGGACCCTTAGAATACTAATGTGGATCTTCGATCTATTATTTTGCTTGTATGGGCCCTCAAATATCTTAGGTGGACCCCCGTCAATGGGAGTTTTGTGATCTCGGTCACTTATATATCATGGAAACCAGGTAAGCGGTCTCTTAAGGTTATCTCTACAGATATTCTATAGTAATTATAGCTGCATCTGTAGAGATAACATTAGCAAGTGGTGTAAGGCGCGCTGCTAACACAGTAGAACACGGTATTGACTTATAAAAATGTTTAGTCTCGTTACCAAGGATCGTTTTGCTTAAATGAATTTTTCCCGGGACCTGATGCTTTTTAAAGTTCTGTTCTACTCAATAAGTTTATTTTATTTAACAAACAACAAATTCATTTTCCCAATTTCATTTCTCAATTGAAACTAAATATGTGTAACTAAATAATTATACATTTTACGTCGAAGCATTTTATAAATTTTGAACACAGCTCATGAGCGTGCAAGAACTACCTTTGTGCACACACCATTTTGGAACTTACTGATGTAGCATAATGCCTAATGTGTAAACCAAAGTACTCCCAAGAGTGTAAGTGCTGTAGTATGGGTTTGGACCACGCTGCGCAGTAGCCAAATTGGTCACTCTCCGTGATTGTGTGGTAAGAAAATTGCTTCTCAACCACATGGTACAAGGTTCAGTCTCATTGCGTGGCACCTTGGATAAGTGTTTTCTACTATAGTTTCGGGCCAACCAAAGCCTTGTGAGTAGATTCCGTAGACGGAAACTGAAAGAAGCTCGTCGTGTGTATGTATATATTTGTGTGTGTGTGTGTGTGTGTGTGTGTGTGTGTGTGTGTGTGTGTGTGTGTGTG
>NC_068984.1:122448233-122449514 GCF_001194135.2 Octopus bimaculoides | reverse complement strand
TTTCCGCGGTTGGATGGCTGCCTTGTACAGGGGCATCCGTTCGGTAGTTCGCGTCAATGGGCACCTATCAAGACCATTCGACATTGCACGTTCGGTCCGTCAGGGATGCCCCCTCTCGTCGCTCCTGTACGTATTGACTCTCGAGCCACTACTGCGGAAGCTGGCGATAGATAGATAGATAGATAGATAGATAGATAGATAGATAGATAGATAGATAGATAGATAGATAGATAGATAGATAGACAGATAGATGAAAGGCTGGTAGATTGCCGTACTTATTACAACACAAATCCTTGCCTCGAATTTTGTCAATATTGCATTGAATACAATCTTTCGGAGATTAAAGTATTTTCAAATAAAGAAATATTCATTTTATAATGCAAAACAATGAATTGAATTCAATATTAGGAATCGTTTTTCACATAATTTTCTTGAATTCAAATATTTAAAGACGTTACAGATGAATAGAAATAGTAATTTTCTGAAGGATGACGTCCGAATATTAAACATTATTGTCAAGTACTGCGGTCGATGCAATTAGCTGTTACCTCTCCACCAAATGTTAGGCCTTGTCCCTATCTAAGAAACCATCATTATTATTATTATTATTATTATTATTATTATTATTATTATTATTATTATTATTATTATTATTATTATTACTATTATTATTATTATTATTATTATTAAGACAACGAGTGGGCAGAATTGTTAGAGCGTCGGACAAAGTATTTAGCAGCTTTTCGTCCGTCTTTATGTTCTGAGTTCAAATTCCTCCGATGGTCGAATTTGCCTTTTATCCTTTCTGGGTCGATAAAATGATTACCAGTTTAGTAGTGGGGTCAATGTAATCGACTAACAAACTTGCCCAAAATTTCAGGTCTTGTACCTGTAGAAGAAAGGGCTGTTGTGATGATCATTGTTATTATCATTTTGGTTTGGCTCAGGTTCGGTTTTATTCCTGGTAGGATTTATATAGGTAGCGGGTTACTACCTATAACCTTAGGTGTCCACAAATTTCCAGCTGCCTTTCAAGTGCTTAAAACCCTCCTGATAATCTTTGCTATTCCTAAGAGACAAACTCTCTGCAGGCATTCTGTTTCAATCTCCTTCAGCCATTTGTCTATATCTTTGCTTACTGTTCCCAACGCACGAATTATTATAGGCGCGACCTTTACTGTTCTCATGCTCCAAATTCTTCCTATTTCAAATTTTAAGGAATTCTTCTTCTTCTTCTTCTTCTTCTTCTTCTTCTTCTTCTTCTTCTTCTTCTTCTTCTTC
>NC_068984.1:122442182-122446014 GCF_001194135.2 Octopus bimaculoides | reverse complement strand
CCCTCCTCCTCCTTCTTCTTCTTCTTCTTCTTCTTCTTCTTTTACTTAGGACTACTGTACAGTCTGATGTGTTCCTCTTTTAAACCGGTGGTGCATAATTTGAGCGAAATTTGGCTGCTATTTCTAGAATTGCAAGCAGCCACATTCAAATTCTTTTTTTTTTTTGTCCCGTTTTCTTTAAAAATAGAAATTGTAGATGAGTTTTGTGGTGGAAGAGTTAAGTAACGGGGGGAAAAAATCTATAATTGGACAATAATAACTACAATATATCGACAATATATACAGATGTAAACAAAAAATATGCAGACAGAAAAAAATCGATATTCATTAGAAAGAAAAATAAATGCGTCAGAGAAAGCTGAAGAAATACGGAGAAAGGAATAGAGATGGGGGTATAGTTAAGGTGATAAAGAAAGGGCCTTGAGAGAAGGACTTATATAATCCTTAAATGAAATAGCAGGAAACAAAGCAATTGTAAAGGGGCGCAGTTTATCGAAGTGCAATGAAGAACGTCTCACAATGTACCTTGTGAAAAGGTTCAACGAATACAAAGACATGAACGCGTACACACACATACACACGTACACAAACATATAATTTTGATTAACGGATATGTGTGTGTGTGTGCTAATCGCTTCTATGTCTCACTTTGAATTTAATTATTATACATACATGTTCGCGCGCGTGTGTGTGTGTGTGTTTAGTGAAGGCGCGTGGCCCAGTGGTTAGAGCATCTGGCTTACACTCACGAGGTAGTGACTTCGATTCCCCAACCAGGCTGTATGTGTTGTGTTCTTGAGCAAGACACTTTATTTCATGTTGCTTCAGTTCACTCATCTGTAGAAATGAGTTGCGACGTCACTGGTTCCAAGCTGTATCGGCCTTTGCCTTTCCCTTAGATCACATCGGTGATGTGGAGAGTAGAGGTTGCCGGTCTTCCATAAACAACCTTGCCCAGACTTGTGCCTCGGAGGGGAACTTTCTCGGTGCAATCTCATGGACTTTCATGGCCGAAGGAGGTCTTTACTTGTGTGTGCATGCACATACATACATACATACATACATACAATATATGTGCGCTTCAGAATGAAGTGTTAAACGAGTACAGAACGGTAATAAGAAAATGAGATGACAAAAGAAAAAACGATTATGTTGTGAACTTCGATGGGTGTTATAAAGTCCACTGCATTTTAAAATAGAAACAGCTGTAAGCTAATGAAGTTCATAACATAACCGGTTTTTTTTCCTTTGTATCTCATTTTCTTATACACCACACACATACATACACACACACACACACACACACACACACACACACACACACACACACACACACACACACACACACACACACACACACACACACACACACACACACAAATATATATATATACTCATATTCCAGAGGTGGCAAGTTCAGAAAAGCCACTTAGAATAAAAATACTGATTTCCCCATTATCAAATGACACATATCTTGCTCGCAATGGGCTTTGTAGCTTTGGTCAAATTCGCACTCTAGCGAGATCAGACAAGTGTTCAGACCATTGACAAAGCCCTTTGCCAAAATTTGAAATTATTATAATAGTACTATAAGGCGGACAGCTGGCAGAGTCGTTACTACTCTGGACAAAAATGATTAACCACCATTTCTTCTGACCCTTTACGCTCTGAGTTCAAATGTTACCAACGTCGACTTTGCTTTCATTTTCTCGGGATCGGTAAAATAAGTACCAAATGAGCAAATCGACTTCCCTCTCTCTTCAAAATTGCTAGCCTTGTACGAGAAAGAATTATAATAGTACTGTAATACTTCCAACTTTTATGAATGACTGGGTATTTGGTATTTAGGATTAATACAATACGCAGGATGCTTCTGAGATCCAATACGCTTTAAATTAAATGTTTGCAAATCCAAGTTATCAATTCCGATTCAGTGATTCTACGTTTATTCTACTATTAATAGTGTAATTACGGCTTTTAACTTTCATGGACGACTAGTCGTTTGGGCTTTGATGTAAAATTCGGGTTACTTCTGAGAACTATTATACGTTTAAATTAAACAAATTGCAATAATTAAATTGCTGATAGATATCAATAAAGAAACTTGTGATTCTATTTTTTTATTTTTATTTCGATGCATTAAACATGTCAAACAATGATTGATCGAAATTATTATTTCTATCATAAATATGATCAGTTGAAAGAATCAGATTATTACTAATATTCTTTCTACTATAGACACAAGGCCTAAAATTTGGGGGGAGGTGACTAGTCGATTACATCGACCCCAATGTTCAATTGTTACTTAATTTATCAACCTCGAAAGGATGAAAGGCAAAGTTGACCTCGGTGGAATTTGAACTCAGAACGTAGCCAAGGGCGAAATACCACTAAGAATTTCGCCCGGCTTGCTAACGATTCTGCCAGCTAGATTATTACCAATATACTATAGACCCCGTAATGCGTAAATTTCACCCTTTAATCAAATCGAGATTTTTAAACATGCAAAAACCTATTATGAATTTATTGCAGAAACAATTAAAAATTTCATGGTTAGAACAAAACAAAAAGCAAATTTACATTTATTAAGCTTGTGTATTAAGAAAATAATTATCTAATTAATATCATTTAGTTTTTACTTGTTTCTGACATTTGACTGTGGTCAAGCTGGGGTATCGCCTTGTCGAACGAATCGATCCCAGTACTTTTATTTAAGCTTGGTACTAATTCTTTCGGTCTCTTTTGCCGAAATGCTAAGTTACGGGAGCGTAAATACACCAACACCGGTTGTCAAGCGGTGGTGGGAGACAGACACAGACACAGACACACACACACACCCATATATATATATATATACGACGGGCTTCTTTCAGTTCCCTTTTACCAATTCCAAAGCTTTGGTCAGCCCGAGGCTATAGTCGGAGACACTTGCCCAAGGTACTACACAGTGGGACTGAACCCGGAACCATGTTGTTGGGAAGCAAATTTCTACTTCACAACCACGACTGCGCCTAATATTGAGAAAATAATTTAATTAGTCAAGTAACAAGGCTATATATATATTTGTGAATTCGCGTAATATTCTTGCCATATAAGCTTTGCATTTTTAGGATTGGTTTAAAACGTATGCAGGGTCTATGTATTCAAATTTACCACAATTTACTGTGTACTAGTCATCGCTTTTTCATGGTTAACTTTATAAATATCTCAAACATGTCGGACAGCAGGCAAATGTCAATGTTTATATAAGATAATAAATAGCAGAATTCGCATTTATCTCGATTAGCTTCCTGCTACCACCGTTCTAGCTAGTCTATATACCTTGGTCCTTTAAATATACAGTTGGAGCCATAAAATAATTATAATTCGACTTTATAATGGAATACGCATCTAGAAAATCAATGGCGACCAGCTTGTGTGTGCCAACCCATTCCTCCATGCTAGCTGATCGCATATTGGCTTTTCAAATACGCAGAAGAATCCATAAAAATATTGACAGTTCGATAAAAATAGATTCTTTTTTTTTTAATTTAGAATCTCTTTAAGGCAGTAAGCTAGTGGAGGCGCAATGGCCCAGTGGTTAGGGCAGCGGACTCGCGGTAATAGGATCGCGGTTTCGATTCCCAGACCGGGCGTTGTGAGTGTTTATTGAGCGAAAACACCTAAAGCTCTACGAGGCTCCAACAGCGGATGGTGACGAACCCTGCTGTACTCTTTCACCACAACTTTCTCTCACTCTTACTTCCTGTTTCTGTTGTGCCTGTAATTCAAAGGGCCAACCTTGTCACGCTGAATATCCCCGAGAACTACGTTAAGGGTACACGTGTCTGTG
>NC_068984.1:122439140-122441507 GCF_001194135.2 Octopus bimaculoides | reverse complement strand
ATGGCACTGGCCTGGGTTACAAACTTTGCTGATATTAGAAGAATAAAGACAAAAGGTGATACAACCAGACTATGATGGAAGTAGGTATTAGGAATTAGGAGTATACTAAGGCCGAGAGACTGAAGCTGGGAAGGTGGACAAGACACCATAAGCCAACCCTACCCCGTGAGCTGAAAAGTGGAGGAACACCGTACCCCTGCATACTTCACCCCCATTTCCATCACTGCTGGCAGAGTTTGAACTCAATCAACATATGTAATTAAATACTACAAAACAGTTTGGACGCCTTTCCTTCTTTTTTCCTTTCTTTCTTTTTTTCTTTCTTTATTTATCTAATTTTGCTGATATTACATAGGGAAATATTACGTTTGTCAGTGAACTTAAAACTTCAAACCTTGTAGTAGTAGTAGTAGTAGCAGCAGCATTTAATTTAGTCCATCCTGAAACCATAGTTAATCGAAGGAGACGTCTTTCGCTTGTTATAAATACATCTCTAGTGACTCCACAAGACTGGTGTTTATAAGGCTTTAAGAAAAATATTTGTTTTCGTTATTTTTTCACCGAGCCTCAACGCAAAATAAATACATTTCATTCAAATATCTTAAAGTATTTTCTTTTCGACAGTCAGTCAATTTATTTTATTATTTATTATTTAATTGTTATATAACTAAACATTTTTTTATATATTTTCATTTTTAAATTACCGCTTTTCTCTCTGTATCTCACTTTTTCATCCCCCTTCTCTCTCTCTCACTCTATCTTCCTCCGCTTTGTCTCTCTCTCTCTCTTTGACTGATATCAACAGTCGAATGAGTAGCACCATATTTAGTGAAGAAGAAAGAGTGAAGATATGTAAACACAACTATATATGGCAAAGAGGAGACAGAGTTCCCTCTTCACCGCAAAGCAGACAACTAACTAGAAGAGGCAGACGACCGACCGATGATAGTCCTCCTTCGTTTAGAAAAGAACTTTAGAAGTTTTAAGATTTATTAGAATTATAGATTTACGGGATGTATTTATTCTCTAAACATTCTTCAAAATGTGTTGTAATTTTCTAAACTTTTTATGAGTGTGTACTATAAAAAGGATGGTAAAAAAACAAAAAAGAACATTAACATATGAATCCTACTAATTTAAAATAAACATATGGTCGGCTTCTTTCTCAGTTAGCTTGCTCACGTGAAGGGGTATTTATCGAGGTCCGTCCGAAAGGTGTGGTGTAAGAAGAGAACTTAGGAAGCTGACAAACGGTATTTCTGTAGGCGGATGAGTAAGGTTAAGGGAAGGGAAGGGAGGGAGAACCTTGAAAACATCGGGAGGTGATAAGGGAAAAAGACGAAGAGTGAGTGAGTGAGGGAGAGAGGGAGGAAGGAAGGAAGGAAGGAAAGAGGGAATGAGGAAAGGGCTAAGGAGTGAGTGAGAGTAGGAGGGAGGAAATTGAAGGGTTAAGGCGTAAGGGAGGGTGTGAGGGAAGGAATGAGTGAAGGAGGGAATAAATGGGTGGGGAATGAGTGAGTGAAGGAAAGAGGAAAGGAGTGAGTGAAGGAAAGAGGAAAGGAGTGAGTGAAGGAAGGAGTGAGTGAAGGAGGAAATAAATGGGTGGGGAATGAGTGAGTGAAAGAGTGAGTGAGTGAGTGAGTGAGTGAAGGAGTGAGTGAGTGAGTGAATGAAGTGGGTGAAGGAAGACGTAAAAGAGCGAGTGAGTTAGGCGTGAGTGAATGAAAGACTGAGTGAATGAATGAGTGAGCGAGCGAGCGAGTGAATGAGTAAATGAAAAAAATGAATAAATGAAGAACTGAGTGAAGGATGGATTTAGTGAATGGAGTAAGAGTGTGCCGGGTGAGTAAAAGAGTGAATGAAGGCCTGAGTAAGTGAATGAGTACGTGCGCGAACGAGTAAACGAGTGAGGGAAAGAAAGAATAAGTGAGGGAGAGAGTAAAGAAGTGACAGAGTGAAATAGTGAAGGAGTGAAGGGGTAGGGGACTGAGGAAGTGAAGGAGAGAAAAAAAACTAAAAGTGAGAAACCTTATTCTGTGTAAATGTTTGGAATAAATGAATGCGAGGTAATGTGGTGAGCGTAGATATATTAAATTTTAAATGATTCGTGACAGATGGCCGTGTATTTCGCTCAGTGCGAGCTACTACAAACATATGAAGAATTTTACTGGATGAAGAACTCGCAGTGAGTGAAATATATGGCAGCTATGACGAATCACGTTTGTAAGATATATATTCTCGATGTCTAATTCCTATTTGTTCATCTCTTTTCCCCTCGTTCCATTTGTGCTATTTTACCTACACACACACATACACACACACACACACACACACACACACACACACACACACACACACACACACACA
>NC_068984.1:122434944-122438485 GCF_001194135.2 Octopus bimaculoides | reverse complement strand
GTGTGTGTGTGTGTGTGTGTGTGTGTGTGTGTGTGTGTGTGTGTGTGTGTGTGTGTGTGTGCGCCTGAGTGCATGAATGCGCGTGTGTATATGTATTATATCTTTTATCTTTTACTCGTTTCAATCATTAGACTGCGGCAGTGCTTTGAGGAATTTTAGTCGAGTGAATCGACCCTGTCTTTCTCCCACCAGAGTGTACTTCCTCTTCCTAGTATTTGTCCTACTTTGGAATTGCTAGCATCCATTTTCCCCTCACTATGGATTACTAACTAACCATTCTCTCTGATCATGGATTCACTTAACGAATACCCAATCTCACTGGATTTATCTGGGCTTATTTGGATATCTCCTCCCTCTCTGGACTTAAAGAACCACAACAACTATCATTGATGAGGAACTTTTATTCCTCTGTTACATATGTTTAACCTATCTCCTGTCTATCTCTCACCGATAACGGTATACTCAGCTTAAGGAGTCTTCGCTCTGCACGATGTTCCAAATGCTGGGATATCCCAGAAACAGCTGTCAGAGACTATCTCTACTTTTCCTTATATAACTAAATTAAATTAAGTGCCCTTGTCAAGTCTTGCCAATTTGTTTGCCCCCTCCTTTTTACTTTAACCTATATATGTACGTATATTTATATATCTAGCATTCTCCCTCTCTCTCCCCCTCTCTCTCTCTCCCTCTCTTTCTATACACACACACTCACACACACACATACATGCACACACTCACATAAAGTGAATGAATGGGAGACATTCGTGGAAGAGATGCATAGGGATGCATAGTGGAAGTGGAAGCAGATGAATGAAGGTTGAAAAAAGAAGTGGTGAGAGAAGAGTAAAGTGTGTGTGTGAGTGATAGAGAGTGAGAAAAAAAAAAGCAAAGGTTATGAGAGACAAAGATAGAGTGATAGAACAGAAAGGGAGGGGGAGAAAAGATTTGGTACGGTGATAGATATAAGTGTAAGATAGAGGTGAGAGAAAGAATAAGTAATGAAAGATGAGAAAGTGAGTGGAAGTTAAATGGATAATAAGAGAGCCTGAGAGTGAGAGAATGAAAGTGTGGAGGGTGGGCAGAGAGGAAAACTGTTTGAAAGAGAAGAAATGAAGAAAAAGTGAAATGCAGTAGAGATTAAGAGATAAGGCAAAGTGGTAGGGATGAGGTGAAAGGTTAGAAATTTGAGTAGAATCTTTAAGGGTGAGTTAATAGAAGCTGAGGATGTGGCGAGAGAGATATAAATAGAGGGAAAGAGAGAAAGGAGAAAGAGAAAGAGAGAGATATAAATAGAGGGAAAGAGAGAAAGGAGAAAGAGAAAGAGAGAGTGAGAGATAGACAGAAAGAGAGAAAGAGAGGGATAGAGATAGATAGAGAGAGACAGACAGAAAGTTTTGAATTACATGAAAATAAGAATGGCAGATGGAGAAATAGGAAGAACTGGATAGGAATTTATATGTGGTTAAATAAAACATTGATTGAAAAAAAATGTAAAAAAAAATAAAGAGAACTGAATAAAAATCGAGAGATCCAACGATAAAGTAAGCCACAAGCTGTTTGTATATCTAAAAAAATATAATGGTGGTAGTGGTGATGGCGTTGATGATGGTAGTTGTGATGATGGTGGTGATGGTAACTTGGCGACATTTTCATGTCGGATCTATTCCATCTCAATCACAGATTTTTTAATTATTTTTTTTAACTAAGCAGTTTGAAATTTCGAATACTGGTAGAATTTCTCACGTAGAACACGGTTAACTCTGAACGTTTTTGACAAAATTCCGTATTACGTGTTAAAGTTGTCGCATTTGGGTAATTTCAACCAATCAACGACGTGTTATTTGGTTACCTTCTTTTGCATTCTGAGATTCAAATTCCATTAAGATCAGTTTTGCTTTTCTTCTTTCCAGGGTCAACAAATAGATCCCAGTCTAGTACTGGGGTCCTTTTAATCCTTTCTTCTAAATCTGTAGCCTTGTACCTATGTTTAAAATTATTATGGAGAAATGCAGGTAGTTTTTATCTGTTGTAATGGCCTTGGCGGAAAAGATAAGGGTGGCGAGTGGGGTGCTGTCCCCCAGCAAATTTGCTGAAAGGTGAATGAAAGTGGCGAGCATGATCCGGGTGAGCAGCCGTGTTCTGAGCATGCGCCTGAAAATCGGAGAAGGATAACTGGGAGATGGCACTTTGCCTTAAAGGTCAGGCTGACCGCAGTTTTCTGGAGTTTCCATATGTAACTCTGGGAAATCTCACCAATTGTGGGAGAAATTTTCTTTGTTTTGTTTTTATTTTCTTTGTTTTGTACTTTATTTATATTTATATTTTTTTATTTGTTTTGTATTTTATTTATAGTATCGTTATCTTGTTTATACGTTATGTAATCTACAGTGTATCGCCCTGCATCGTTTGCAATCGTTGTCAAATTTTAGTGCTTAGTAAACAATATCATTATCACTAGTATTAATATTATCATTATCATTACCATTTTCATTGAAAATGGGCTGGCAGAAACGGTAACGCATCAGATTAAATGCTTCGCAGTGTCTAATTACGTTCTGAGGTTCAATTTACACTGGGATCGTTTTGACCTTTCATTTCTTCTTAGGTCGATAGAATAAATACCTATCAAGTACTGAGATCGGTTACACATACACACAGACATATCTGTGAGTGTGCCTTCATCGTGGTTATGACTGTTGCTGTTCAACCCCAGGTCAACCATAGGGGTTTCACAATTAAAAAATGGTTGAAAACCACTGATCTTTTATGAAATATGTATTAACGACATAGACAGTATTAATACCGAGATACAATATTTATCTTCACTTAAATGTGGATGCTCTGTTAGAACAAACTATACTGCGGTATTTATCACGAGGGAAACTCTCATATTGGCATTTTAGTGCAAAACGCTCTCTTGTTTATATTGCCCGCTTGGAGATAAATCCGAGTCGTTTCAGGGAGAACTGACTGCTATTTCCCGTACATTAGGCTACCAAGAAGAGGCTACCTTGCTGACGTTTCGTGCTTATTAGAATGCATGTTGCTGCTGCTACTGCTGCTGCTTCTGTTGCTGCTGTTACTGTTGTTCTTCCTCTTGTTTTCGCTATTCACATTGTTATTATTATTGTAGTTTTTGTTATTGTTGTTGCTATTTTTATTATTGTTATTATTCTTATTGTTATCTCCCTTGTTATTACTGTTCTTGTTTGTGGTGTTGCTCTTCTTGTCTGTTTGTTGTTTTCCTTACTATTGTTATTTTTGTTTTCATGGGGTTTGTTGTTGTTGTTGTTGTTGTTGTTGTTGGTGGTGGTGGTGGTGGTGGTGGTGTTGCAGTTATTAACCCATTCACTATTAAAGCACGCAGTTGTCTGCATGATATTTAACTCCAAATGTCACGAAATGAGCGGTTTCAAAAGTCCTCTGCTTGCCCTCCCATCATCTCTGCCATATTACATACCACTACTACTACTACTACTACTACTACTACTACTACTACTACTACTACTGCTGCTGCTGCTGCTACTACTACTACTGCTAT
>NC_068984.1:122432075-122434902 GCF_001194135.2 Octopus bimaculoides | reverse complement strand
ACTAATGCTGCTGCTGCTACTACTACTACTACTACTACTACTACTACTACTACTACTACTGCTGCTGCTGCTGCTGCTGCCTCTGCCGCTGCTACTACTACTACTACTACTACTACTACTACTACTACTAATGCTGCTGCTGCTACTACTACTACTACTACTACTACTACTACTACTACTACTGCTGCTGCTGCTGCTACTACTACTACTGCTATCACCACCAGATACACCACCATCAAAACCACCACAATAACCACTACCACAACACACAAAACTTATCATCACCATTATAATCACTAACTCCACCCACCAACGAAGGAGCCTCTATGTGATCACTCGATCTGCTAGAAATAATCACCAGATTTCCCTAAAACGCACACCCTAGTGGGCTTAAGTTCCCTGCATATATCCCTGGGGATGCCAGATGGTTACGGCCGAAAGAATATTTTTCATCATAGGTCTTCAAGACCTGGAGTTAACCACCACCAACAACAACACCACAAGCAGCAGCAGCAGCAGCAGCAGTGGAAGCAACAGTAATAGCAACAGTAACAATCACTATCATCTACTTAACAGAAAAGAACGTATGTATGTATGTATGTATGTATGTATGTATGTATGTATGTATGTTTGTATGTATGTATGTATGTATGTATGTATATTATCAATCAGTTTCATTTCTGTATTTCTTGTCCATAGAGAAAGAGCCGGACTCTAACATAGATTCAAGGCTCCTTCATTGGAACCTTTATCAACATCATCTAGGTATTTGTGCATATGTGTGTGTGTGTGCAGTATTTGGTGTTAGTGTATGCGCAGATTTGTATGTTTGTTTTATGGATGCGTTTTAGATGCATGCATATGTATGTATGTATGTATGTATGTATGTATGTATGTATGTATGTATGCATGTATGTATGTGTGTGTATGTATGCGTGTATGTCTATGCGTGCGTGGCTTTGTGTTTGTGTTTGTCACCAGTTGACAACCGGTGCTGGTTTGTTTACGTTCCCATAAACTAACAGTTCTGCAAAAGCACCCGATTAAGTAGCGGACTTTTTTTTTTTTTAATATGTTCTGGAGTCGTTTTTTTTTTCGACTAAAACCCTTCAAAGCGGTGCCCCGGTATGGCTGCAATCCAATGACTGAAACCAGAAGAAGGTAGAAGATAGATCTTTATGGACGGTGTAGGTTGATCTGGAGCTAACCACCACCACCACCACCACTATCACCATTACCAACACTAACATCAATATCAACACCACCACTATTATCATAGCCAATACTACAATCGCTTCTATCAACGTTAGAACTATTATCGGCGTTATCTCCATCATCATCATCACAATTGCCACCACTTCCATCACCACTATCACCGCCACCACCACCACCACTACAATCATCACTACTACTACTACCACCACCGCCACCATCATCTCACCGTTACGACAACCGATACCACCGCCACTACAACCACCACCATCATCACCACCACCACTACCATCGTCACCATCACCACCACCACCACCACCACCACCATGACAACCACCATCACTACCATCACTACTACGATCACCACCACCACCACCACCACCCTCTTCCATCACCACCACAACTACTGACACCACTGACACCATCTTACTACCATCATCATTCTCATTACCACCACCACCACCACCATCACCACTACCTGTAAAAAGACCTCAGTTTATCAGAACTGGTGTAGAATTACTAATTGAAAGGGCGGGGTTTATCAATACATGTCTGTATTAGATGTCTTAGGAATCTGAGCGAAGAAGAACGTAGGACAAGAGGTAGGCTCACGGCATGAGTATGTGATTCAGATGGATGTTTGATTGGCATGTGGCTCCGGTTTCCATCCCACTATGCTTCGTTTTGAGCAAATGTCAAGAGAAGAATTTGGGCTGACGGAAACTGTGGACGCCCATTACGCGTGTGCAGATGTATATGTTTGTGCGCATGTACGTATACTCATACATACATATGTATGCATAATTTCCTTTCGTTATTGTCAGCTTTCCAAACACACGTGTATCTGAAAAACTGAGAACAGCTAAAAGCGCTTACATGAAAACTTTCTTACATCAGGCATATACAAATCTCATTTTTTAAAACAAGATTTTTGTTTTTGATGGAGTTTCTCTTTAT
Source organism: Octopus bimaculoides (assembly GCF_001194135.2). NCBI lineage: Eukaryota > Metazoa > Mollusca > Cephalopoda > Octopoda > Octopodidae > Octopus > Octopus bimaculoides. Next base: position 122,432,733 of record NC_068984.1, on the reverse strand, counting down.
GTCTCCATTGAAGTCTAATGTCGGCTCCGTACCGATTAGATAATATAGTTCTATATTTAACAGATGAGGAATTATGTACATTATTTACATGATCTACAATTGACGGATATTTGTTCTCATCTTGTTTGTTGTTAACACAACGTTTCGGCTGATATACCCTCCAGCCTTCATCAGGTGTCTTGGGGAAATTTTGAACCTGGGTATTCCTAAGGTATTTTTCGATGTTATTATTATTATTATTATTATTATTATTATTATTATTATTATTATTATTATTATTATTATTATTATCATCATCATTATTTTTATTGGGCATATGGCGTAGTGGTTAAGAACGCGGGCTACTAACCCCAAGATTACGAGTTCGATTCCAGGCAGTGACCTGAATAATAATAATAATAATAATAGTAATAATAATAACATCGAATAATGCCTTAGGAATGAGAACCCAGGTTCGAAATTTCCCCAAGACACCTGATGAAAGTTGGAGGTTATATCAGCCGAAACGTTGTGTTAACACCAAACAAGATGAGGATAAATATTCGTCAATTGTAAATAATGTAAATAATTCCTCATCTCTTAAATATAGAACTGAAGATTTTTTTGTGTTTAATTAATATATATATATGTATATATATATATATATATATATATATAT
>NC_068984.1:122431396-122431988 GCF_001194135.2 Octopus bimaculoides | reverse complement strand
GGCCAAAAAGACCGATAAAATAAATACTGGGCTTACAAAGAATAAAGCCTGGGGCGATTTGTTCGACTAAAGGTGGTGCTCCAGCATGGCCGCAGTCAAATGACTGAAACAAGGAAAAGAAGATGTTGTGGCGGTTGATTAGCGTCCTGCTTCCTTTTCGTGCTTCGCGCTTGTCTGGCCGTTTTCAACTTCTCGATCCACTCATACCCACTTCTACTCAGTAGAGCGCTGTCCCCGTATCGTACTGAAACCCTGCAATGAATGACATGCCTTCAGACCAGAGAACTCAGATCACTGATCTCTGTTCTTCCTTGGTGAACACTTCCAGTGGAGCGGCCATGTTTACTCTGTAACACAAGAAAGAAAACAGTAGCGATCAAGGCCAAACCGAGAGTACGGGTAATTTCTAACTTTCCATTACATGTTATATTACGAATATTACATGCATTTAAGAGAAAATATGTTATCTTAAGATAGAATAATGTATGCTTAATAATACGGAAACCATATATAACTACAGGATCCCCACCCAAACACGGATGTTATTACTATTTTATTATTATTATTATTATTATTATTATTATTATTATTA
>NC_068984.1:122429600-122430649 GCF_001194135.2 Octopus bimaculoides | reverse complement strand
CACACACACACACACACACACACACATTTATGCTGGAAGGGTTCATTTCTAACTGTAAGATAGTTAAGCAATGAGGAACTCTTCTGATACCAAACTGCCTGAAAAAGCCCCAGGTTTTATAATACAAACTTTCAACTCCAAGAAGCTCTTAATTATAACCGTCCATCTGAATTTCATGCTAATTTATATTCCAAACACCACATTAATATTTGTCACATCTTAGCACAAAACCAGTAATTTTCAGGGAGTGGGTTAGTCGATTATATCTTTTCTACTTTAGGGCACGCGGCTTGAAATTTCGGGGGAAGTGGGCTGTCGGCTACATTGACCCCAGTGCTCGACAGGTACTTATTTCAGCGACCCCGAAAGGATGAAGAGTAAAGTCGACCTCGGCAGAATTTGGACGCGGAAGGTAAAGACGGACGGAATGTGGTTAAGCATTTTGTCCGGCATGCTAACAATTCTGCCAGTTCGCTGCTTTCAAACACCAAGCTAATAATCTTTCATCATTTACTAGTTTACATCATTGGACTGCGGCCATACTAGGGCACCGCTCACAAGAGTTTGATCGAACAAATACCCCAGTACTTATTTGTAAGTGCTTATCTTGTCGAACTGCGAAATTACTAGAATGTAAACTAACCAACACCGATTGTCAAGCGGTGATGGGGGACAAACACAAAACAAATAGATGCATGCATAGTACACACACACGCACATATCTATCTATCTCTAATTATATATACATATATATATTGAAAACTTAAGGACATAAAACGCTTGAGTTACGTAGCCAATTAGAAACGGTATTTCTTTGGGCTAAATAACAGTAACATTCTTCCCTTTCCTGGGACTGCCACATGAAGTTGCCAACAAGCCATCACTTTATATACATACATACATACATACATACATACATACATACATACATACATACATACATACATACATACATACATATATGTATATATATCAACTCTTCGAAACGCCGGTGTTAAAACGGAGGTAGCTGATGAAGGAAAATGTTCTCTATGTGGCTTGTGTGTTTT
>NC_068984.1:122425229-122429259 GCF_001194135.2 Octopus bimaculoides | reverse complement strand
CATGTACTAGTTGTTCCATATATATATATATATATATATATATATTAGGTTGGTGCATAATTATTGTGACTTTTTTTCAATAAATTTTATTCAACAAAAAATTTAAACAAAATGCCAAGCAGAAATTGAAGTAGATGGTGAATATGCTCCGGAATAATCATTTAAAGATGTTTTTGTTAAATGTTGTTATTGTGTTTTGTTGAAAAAAATTTATTGAAGAAAAAACCGCAATAATTGTGCACCAACCTAATGGTATGCCATTTCCCCAAACTAGACACCAATATCTCAACATTATCTAAGCCTAATTAGGTTACCTATGAAGAAAACCAAACTCTACCAAAGTGTGTATGTGTGAATGTGTGTAAATGCGAGTGTGTGTGTGGGTGGGTGTGTGTGTGCGTAGTTTGTGTGAGCCCGTATGTTCTATTTCTTCAGGTGATAAGGTGTAATTTGAGGAAATTTTAGTAGCTACTTCTAGTAGATCTAACGACCACGCATAGGTTGCTCCGATTGTCGCTGTAAGTGGGAGAATAATAGTTGTGACTGTGGTAGTGCTAGAGTTATTGCTGATGGTGATGGTCGAAGTGCTTGCGACGGCGGCTGAGGTGGTGACAGTGGTGGTGGTGTCGGCGGTTCCGGTGGCGTTGGTGGTAGTCTAGGTGGTGGTACTGGTGGTGGTGGTGGTGGTGTCGGTGGTCAAAGTGGTTGTGGTGGTGTTTGTGGTGGCGTTGGCGGTTGTGGTGGTGGTGGTAGTAGTGGTGGCTGCGGTAGTGGTGGTATAGGTGTTTTGGAGTTGGTGGTGAAGGTATCGGTGGTATTATTAGTGGTTGTCGCTATTGGCAATGTGTGAATGTGTGCGGTTGTGTATATGTCGTGAGTGTGTATGTGGGTGTGTGTATGTGTGTGTGTACGTGTGTGTGTGTGTATATGCATGCGTGCGTGCGTGCGTGAGTGTGTGTTTCCTGCGTTGGAATGTGATTTATCGGGCTGACACCACTACTTAAACGGCTCGACATCTGGTTCTAGGATATTCTGTCTTCTCACATCACGGTGCTGCTAACTGAACTATAAAGATAGCAAAGTCACAGACATTTTGTCTGAAACAACGCACAGACACTCGCAGCATATACAATCATACACACAAGCACAGACACACACACATACACACACACACATATATATATTTACACAGACACACTATCACACCTGATATCGAAGAACTCCTGAGAATGAGACACAGGCACGAACTGACATGTTTTGATACTCTTGTGAGAGATTACGGGGCACTTCAAAACAAAAACATTCCAATTATATATATATATGTGTGTGTGTGTGTGTGTGTGTGTGTGTGTGTGTGTGTGTGTGTGTATCTATATGCATATGTATATATACACGCACGTATATATACACACATACGCATTACATACGTATAATACGCACATCCGCTTACGCGTACACACACACTTACACACACACATATAAACATACATATAAGAAAAAAGCATGACTAGTGGCTTTATACATCTATTTGTACATCATAATAACTCTTTGTTCTTATATATACACACACACACACACATATATATATACACACATATACATATGCATACATACACATACACACACATATATTTATATATATATGTGTGTGTGTGTGTGTGTGTGTGTGTGTGTATATATATATATATATATATATATATATATCGAGGTAATTATAAATAAAAGAGAAAATATATATGTAATTATATATATTCTCTTTAATTCATAATTATTTGAATTCTTCTTGCAAGGAAGAAGCTGGTTTTCAACAAAGATACAATACTCCATCATCCGAACGCAGGTAACAAAAACAGTTTCACATTTTGAACTTCAGAAAAGTTTTGCATATTTTCACTGTTCTGCAAACATTATATTTGTGTTGTGTCGACGCCCCCAGACGATGAAGTAGGCCAACCCAATACGTAGATATAGAGGAAGAAGTCTAGACGTCGTAATAGTTGAGCAGAGGTCATCCGAACGTGCGATATAACAATTTATAATGTGCGTGCTAGCTGGTTGATATCTTTTTCCTGAAGACCCTAGCTTTTCTACAGGGTGTCCACAAAGTCTAGGTACATGGGGATTAACACATACTTTAAGAAATTATCATTTCTTATATTTAATTGTTTATGTTATGATTTTATTTACTCCATGTACCCACATGGGGATTAACACGTGCTTTAAGAAATTATTATTTCTTATATTTAATTGTTCATGTAATGATTTTATTTACTCCATATACCCACATGGGGATTAACACATGCTTTAAGAAATTATTATTTCTTATATGTAATTGTTTATGTTATGATTTTATTTACTCCATGTATCCAGTCTTTGTGGACACCCTGTAAACCAAGTGCACCAATTATTATTGGTATAATTGTGAATTTATAATCTGGGTATAGAGGCTGAAGTGTTCGAAACAGTACTCCATAGTTACTCTCTTTCTCTTTGATTTTGCAAAGAAGTATTCACATTAGTAGCGCTCCTGTCCTCTTTAATGTACTTACTTTTTCTTGTCTGTCTCAAACAACGAAACCCAGTCATTTATGTTTGCACTTGGTACAAATTTTAGTAGGAATATTATTCCAACATTCTTTGTATTGATACTTATATGTTGTTGTTGTTGGCACTCCGTCGCTTACGACGTCGAGGGTTCCGGTTGATCCGATCAACGGAACAGCCTGCTCGTGAAATTAACGTGCAAGTGGCTGAGCACTCCACAGACACGTGTACCCTTAACGTAGTCCTCGGGGATATTCAGCGTGACACAGTGTGACAAGGCTGAACCCCTTTGAATTACAGGTACGACAGAAACAGGAAGTAAGAGTGAGAGAAAGTTGTGGTGGAAGAGTACAGCAGGGTTTGCCACCATCCTCTGCTGGAGCCTTGTGGAGCTTTTAGGTGTTTTCGCTCAATAAACACTCACAACGCCCGGTCTGGGAATTGAAACCACGATCCTATGACCGCGAGTCCGCTGCCCTAACCACTGGGCCATTGCACCTCCACCATGATACTTATATATGTATTCAAAAATAGGAGGACTGTCTATATTAATTACAGAACAATCTTTTTTTTTTTTTTCGGATGGTATTGTATACTGTTTTAACGTCAACGTCATGTCAGATTGGAAGATAGTACCTTGAAGACATTTTCTGGCCAACTTCTAATCACAAATGTGCTGTCTTCCAGAGAAATGTGACACAATTGACGTTTTCAGTTGCGTCTTAGGGCACCAAGGGCTTCACTGTCTATTTTGTTTGTTTGTTTGTTTGTTTGTTTCATATATTGTAGCTATCTCTTGCTCTTGGATTGCAAATGCATAGCTTTCGAAGCTTAATGTGATTTACAGCTCACGCACGAATCCAAGGTGCGTACGTACGTACGTGCGTATGTATGTATGTATGTATGTATGTATGTATGTATGTATGTATGGAGTCGCAGTAGATGTGTGTGTGTGGGTACGTGCGTGTGTATACACACACGCTTACATACATACATACATACATATATATATGTATATATATATATATATGTATATATATATATATGTATATATATATATGTATATGCATATGCAAATATATATATGTATGCATGTATGTATGTCTGTCTGCCTGTCTGTCTGTCTGTCTGTCTGTATGTATGTATGTATGTATGTATGTATGTATGAATATAGAGTGTATCATGTACATACAAATGGTTTACGACTGCTACCATTAAGTTTACACCCCTACGTAGATTATCATTGTCCAGTCTGCTTCCAGCATAGTGTTTAAGCTACCATGAAGTACTACTGGCTATGATATAAATGTAGAAGACGTTCTCTGTAACATAATGTTGAAATGATGATCCGTTTTGATTAAGCAGTCATTTGCGCTTGGAACATCCAATACAGAGTTCCAAACAACCACAATGGTGAAACGTACGTAGGAACATAAGAAATAAATTTGTGTCATTGTAATTTATCATATATATATATATATATATA
>NC_068984.1:122422793-122424625 GCF_001194135.2 Octopus bimaculoides | reverse complement strand
CTTTTCGGGAGTCGATAAAATACATATCAGTTGAGTACTAGAGTTAATGTAATCAACTAAACCAGATTTTCAGACCTAGTAACTATATTAGAATAATAATTATTAGAATAAGCAAAGTAGCTAGTTTTAAAATTTCTATAAAAGATGCAATGGAACGAACGACTGTCATGTCTAGCAGACAGATGTCCAGTACTGAGAAAGGGCAAGACCCTGAAACCAGTTCTGGTCAACTGGTCCTGTCGATGCTGGATTGGGGTTCTTCGCTCCCTTGTTTGCAATATAACGGACACAGATATTGTGTCGTTAACCAACTGGAGGAGGTGTCCTCCTGGGGTTAAAAAGAGTAGTAACATTGTTCTGTACGGAACAACTACGTTGGATGGCAACATCAATTATTAGAATAAAAATTATTAGAATAATAAATTTCAGACCTTGTAACAGTATAAGAATGGTACAGCTGCTTACATGCATGCTTACATACACACACACACACACACACACACACACACACACACAAACACACACACACACACATACATACATACATACATACATACATACATACATACATACATACATACATACATACATGCATACTATATTAGACTATATAAGAACGCTAGGCATTTGTTCTCTTAACCCAATAATACTCGTATAGAATAAAAGTGATTCTAAACATGCGTGACAAGGCTGGACCCTTCCCGTTATAGGTATACCAGTTTTCATGCCATTTTTGTCTACCTAATGTCATTAACAAGGAACTAAAATGTCTGAACTTGTCGTCAATTTCTCACGCAATGTTATATATATATATATATATGACTGCGAAGCTAAATTTCACAACTATTCGGTTGTGTATGCTTTTCAATACGCAGTCATACAAAACAAACAAACACACACACACACACACACACACACACACACACACATACACACAAAACAAACAAACGAACAAACACAAACGCATGCATGTACACATTCACATCTAAACAAACATTTATATGAAACATGTATTATTAAAGATACGTAACAGTGAAACTACAGGTATTGTGTGTAAAAGTATTTACTATAAATGGCAGTATATCACGTGACCTGATGAGCGTCTATTGTACGTACATTGAGGCCAACAAGGCAAACAGATACACTCACGTAATCGCTTGTTGCATTAATAGTGTGCATAGTTCTGGGCGTGTGTGTGTGTGTGTTTGAGAGAGGGGGAGAGAGGGGGGAGAGAATGGATCAAAGAAAGAAAGAAAGAAAGAGATACACAGACAAACAGATAGACAGACAGACGAAAGGGCAGACAAGCAGGCAGGCAGGCAGGCAGACAGGCAGGCAGGCAAGCAGGCAGGCAGGCAGAGCGTGTGCTAGGCAATGTGCACCAGTAGCGGGCTGGAACTGCTGCTAGAGAAGACGAACAGACAAAATGAAAATGTATGTATGTGTGTATGTATATATGTATGTATGTATGATTCATATGTTTATGTCTGTATGATGTAAGTATATATCTACATACGCTTGTATGCTTGTATGTATGTATGTATGTATGTATGTATGTATGTATGTATGTATGCACGTGTGTCTATAAGGACTTGTTCACATCGTAGGGACGTACATAGAAACTGGCCACACACAAACCAGATACAGACACGTACGCTCATACACATACACTAACACACACACATACACACATATATATACATAGATACATACATATAAATATTTGTATGTACATGCATATATACATACACACACACTATATATATATATATATGTGTGTGTATATATATATATATATATATATATATATATATATATATATATATATATAT
>NC_068984.1:122419346-122422558 GCF_001194135.2 Octopus bimaculoides | reverse complement strand
ACATACATACATACATACATACATACATACATACATATATATACACACATACATACATACATACATACATACATACATACATACATACATACATACATACGTACGTACGTACTTAAGTATCCTCGTTTAACGCTGTTCATGTATTTTTGAGAAAGGCGACGCAAAGTGAAACGACGTAAAATGAAACGACGTAAAGCGAAACCATCTTTAGCATAGATTAAATGGTAGAAACAAAAATTACATTCCTTCAGTATATTCTACAGCATATTGATAAAAACAATGTCATCAACTTAAACATTGAAATATACGAGTGTTACATTATATTTAAGGAAGATTACTAGACACAATAAGCTAATGACAGAACATTTCCAAGGTTTATTGTCACGCATTCTTCTGTTTGTATAATCTTTTGTAGTAGTTATATTTACTCATTATAAACCTGTTTTGTGTATACCTGCCTCTCTCTCCTCTCTCTCCTTTTCTCTAACACTTTGTCCCACTCCCTTTCCCATCTCTCTCTCTCGTGCTAATTTGAATTTTACTATATTTGGTTTCATATTATTTCACATCCACATTATAACGAGACGACGACAAACGAGGCATCTATAAGTGACGGCTACGTATACATATATGTATGCATACATTCTTCCATCATTCCATCCATCCATCCATCGACCATTCCAGCATTCATACATACATGAATACACACATACAAACATATATGTACATGCACACACAAACACCCAGACACACGGACACGCAGACACTTATAGACAGATAGATAGATAGATAGATAGATAGATAGATAGATAGATAGATAGATAGATAGATAGATAGATAGATAGATAGGAAGATAGGAATATATACACACATATATGTAAGTATATATATATATATACACACACACACACACACATCGTGACGCTCCGTCGGTTACAACGACGAGGGTTCCAGTTGATCCGATCAACGGAACAGCCTGCTCGTGAAATTAACGTGCAAGTGGCTGAGCGCTCCACAGACACGTGTACCCTTAACGTAGTTCTTGAGGAAATTCAGCGTGACACAGAGCGTGACAAGGTTGGCCCTTTGAAATGCAGGTACAACAGAAACAGGAAGAAAGAGTGAGAGAAAGTTGTGGTGAAAGAGTACAGCAGGGTTCGCCACCCCTCCCTGCCACGTGGCTTTAGGTGTTTTTGTTCAATAAACACTCACAACGCCAGGACGTAGTACAAGTACTGTGTTAGTGGACGCTCAGGAAAGGAAAGAAAAGAAAGAGGGTTTCACGTTTCGAGCGAAGCTCTTCATCAGAAATATAGAAAAAGTCCAAAGAAGGGAACACGGAGAAAAAAATATCGCCAACGATACACACGCGGTCACATTTTGAAATGTGTGTGTGTGTGTGTGTGTGTGTGTGTGTGTGTGTGTGTGTACACGCATGAGAAATTCTCCTTCGTAAAACTACACCAACAGCCTTTGTTCTGATAATCACTTTATTCCCATATTCTGTATTATTATCTGAGTTTAAATTAAGCCAAGCATACGGAAGCCATCACATGCATCTTAATATGAATTACGATGCTGTATATGAAACCGCGTGGATAGCTTGTCAATAAGTATAGGAGAAGAGCCATAAAACTGGTGGGGGTTGACAAAATCGTTAGAGCGTCGGAAATAATTAATTTGTCGTATCTAGTTACGATGTTTTTACGTACTTTTTTTCAAATTTTACTCTTTTATTCTAGGATCGATAAAATAATTACCAGTTAAATAGTAGAGGCGATCTATTCAACCACATCCTCTCCTCAAAATTATGGCATTGTACCTATGTTAGAAATCGATATATATCGGTTATGATTATGGTGAATGATGAGAAGGCGGCGAGCTGGCAGAAACGTTAGCACGCCGGGCAAAATGCTTAGCGGTATTTCGTCTATCTTTATGCTCTGAGTTCAAATTCTGCCGAGGTTGACTTTGCCTTTCATCTTTCCGGGGTCGATGAATTAAGTACCAGTTACGTACTGGGGTCAGTCTAATCGACCCCCAAAATTTGGGGCCTTGTGCCCAGAGTAGAAAAGAATACGATAACGATGAGATCAATATAATCGACTGAAACTTCGTCACCTGCATGTGGTAGCCCTGCTGGCTATTCAACAATAAGCAGCTGCCGAATGCACCTACAGAAACCTACGAAAGTCTTCGGGCACCTCATCAGAATAGATCCGAAACATAATCACTCATTGATATTATGCTGTCTCAAAAATAAACCGGTCGTAAGCAGGAATTTTAGAATGATAGATTCCACCGAACTCTAAGTAGGTAACACACACACACACACACACACACACACACACACACACACACACACACACACACACACACACACACACACACACACACACACACACACACACACTCATGCATTTTCCACTGTCTTCGCGGGGGCTAAAGTATCAGATTTCGCGCGATTATTCATCTGTGACAATTTCAGGAAGTGACCATTCTCCGTGGCTCAGGATTGTACAGAGATGACGGTTTGGCAATTTGATGCAATATGGACGGCCACACCATGGACAGATTTAGGGAGGATTTATTCGACTTGGATTAAACATAATCGTTAGCATTTATTATCCTCCCCTTTATTTCTCACCTTAACAGTCTACTTTTTCACTTTGTCAACTCTATTAAGATACGCAAATTTCAATCACTCCCCTGTTCCACCTTTCCAAAGCAGTCACTCACCAATGCCCCAACCCTTATTCCCATCTCCTATTCTTCTCAACCCTATTCTTTCTGTCCCTCTTCCCATTCCTGTACCTATCTTTACTCACTTCCACTTCCTCCGCCTCTATCTTTCACTCTTTCCGTCTTACCCTCATCATCATTCATTCTGCCCAGTCCCATCCGCTTGCAACTATTCCATTCTCCTCGAGCCCCATATCAACCAGCCCCTGCGCTTGCTCTTGTCACTCTCTCACACACACCCTCAACTTACCTCACCCCGAAACTGAGCACTCCCTTCTTGGTAAGGGTCTGCGGGTCATACCGCATGTTTCATAAACGGATATTAAGCAGAAGTATATGAAGTATGTGATTGAGTGAGTGTAATGAATGGGAGTGAGGGAGTGAGAGCATAAGAATCAGGAAGAGAAGAGCTGACTTCTCAAATATGCAACAGGTAAATCAAACAGACAAAGAAATCCTCAGTTGCAGAT
>NC_068984.1:122415391-122418711 GCF_001194135.2 Octopus bimaculoides | reverse complement strand
TCTCTCTCTCTCTCTCTCTCTCTCTCTCTCTCTCTCTCTCTCTCTCTCTTTATCTATCTATCTATCTATCTATCTATCTGCTTGTCTATCCTTGTCATACAAACACAAATGCGCACGCCTAAACAGACATTTGCGCACAATGGTAAATCCTGTGAATAACATACATGCACATACACACATTTACACATTCGTACTTTCATTTACTTGAGAACAAAGGTAAACAACACATACAGATACACAGTAGATTTAAGTTTTTCCGAAAGCGTTTCAACTGAGCGATTGGACTGTGTTACAGTCCTCCGACTCCAGCATCTCAAATATTAGTTTCAAATTTTGGCACAAGGCCTACAAATTCGGGAGAGGGGGTAAGTCGATTGCATCGAATCCAGTACTCAACTGGTACTTATTTTATCGACCCCAAGAGGATGAAAGGTTAAGCCGACCTCGGCGGAAAATGAACTCAGAACGTAAAGACGAACGAAATGCTGCTAAACATTTTGACCGACTTGCTAACGATTCTGCCAGCTCGCCGCCTTCAGCATCTCAAATATTAACTAATGGTTCTTGGAATGGCTAAATATCTGAGACATTTAGCTATTATTATTATTAAGTTTATAATTTTCCGGATTATTAATCCCATCGTTAGAGAGTATATTTACAGTACTTATGTCTACACTGTGGACAAAAATAACAATGATTAACACCTATACTAGCCTTCATTAAATAGACCTTTGATCAAAGACATTCTATTTATAACCATCCTGTATTTTTATTCAGATATGGTATAAGCCAAAGTGTCTTTTTGGTTTTTACTTCTAATTTTCTTCTGCTTTAAACGGTAGGGTTTGATATGGGGGCTGCTATTTTTAGCAGAGGCGGCAAACTCATAGAGGCCAGGATACGTATGTATGTATGTATGTATGTATGTATGTATGTATGCATGCATGCATGCATGTATGTATGTATGTATGTATGTATGTGTGTGTTTGTATGTATGTATGTGTGTGGGGGGTGTATGTATTTAGGTAGGTACGTACGTACGTACATACGTACGTAGATAGGTAGGTAGATAAGTAGGCGGATAAACAGATAGATCGGTAGACAGACAGGCAAATAGACAGACAAGATAGACAGACAGACAGACAGGTAGACAGATAGATAGATAGATAGATAGATAGATAGATAGATATAACGTGTTTAAGAGAGATGAATAAGTGTGCATGCGTACATTTAGATTATTTATGAGTGAAGACGTATGCATGCTTTTATGTAAATGGATGCAAAACTGTATGTGTACGCATTTATGTAATGTGAGTGCGTGCGTGTGTGTGTCTGTGTGTGTGTGTGTGTGTGTGTTTATGAATACGTACACATATGTAATTATTTCCAGATGAAGAAGAATGAGTTGTATTTCCCGTGTGCTCTAGCCTCAGCTTATTATATTTCCGGTCTCTGACAGTTTGTAAATGTCTTGAGGATATATATGTATGTAATTGTGTGCCTCGTGTATGCGTACGTGTGCATGATGTATGTTTGTAGGTACGCATGCACGTACGTAGATGTGTATGTGTGAGTGCACACGTACGTATCGGGAAGCCTCAGCCCGGATGTTTATTATTGTCTTACTGCTATAACTAGAGGGCAGCAGTGAGGTGCCCGATCATAAAATAAAGTTCTACTGCCATAAGTAGCTTTCACGAAGGTAACGTGTTGAGACGTGGTTCTAATTCACCGATCCGTTTCAATATAGTCACGTTAACATTTATAATATGGTTGAACGGAATTGTTTTGTTCAAATTGTTTAGTTCGAAACAAAATGGACACAAGAGGACGAAATCTTGCGTAGGAGAGTCTTCAGCAATCCTTGCCTACAATTTCTGTACCAAGACACGAAATGGTCTAGTCGTTTAGGTGTTGGACCGCTAACTCATCCGTCTTGAGTTCAAATGCACGAAATGAAAGCGTTTCGGTGTTCACCTAAGAAAGTGTAGCACTCTCTATCACAGACAACATCTACACTTCACCTGCATGTTCACGCCATGACAGTCCAGGTTCTTTCATTGGCACAAAGCCATAATCACGACACTTATTAATGATACAGTTTTGCACAGCGAACTATACACGAGCAATAGAATGTCGCCTTCAAAGTTGCTAAAATTCATAGCCCCCAATCTCTGACGATCGCGTTGCTAAATTTGCATCCCAAAGACAAACCTTTACATCCCAAGGGCCCTTAAGCTCTATGGGTATCTGACCCTCTACAAATCTCAGGAATAACTTTCATTAGAGTACTACTCACAAACTTGGGACGGAGTGGCTGTTTCACACATAGATATATGCAAAAACATCTTTCGCGTATCTCCGGCTCTTTACGTTGTGAGTTCATATATAGGCGTAGACGAAATCTAATTCACGTATTACTTCATCAATGAAACGTTGAAAAGTACTGGCGGCGTTCCTTAGCCCAAAGGGCATGGTAAGAAATTCAAATGACCCGAATGGAGCTGCAATAGCCGTTTTCGGAATATCATCTGGATTTACAGGAATCTGATGGTATTCTCGTATCAAATCTATTTTTGAGAAAATAGTGCAACCATGCAGAGAAGATGCAAAATCTTGAATAGTTGATTAGGATACCTATCTGGAATGGTAAGAGCGTTAAGTCGTCTATAGTCACCAGTAGGTCTAAAATCACCAGATTTCTTTTTCACTAAATGGAGTGGTGATGACCAGTTACTCTTTGAAGGACGAATTATTCCAATCTTGTGACTGAACTCTGCTTTAGTAGCTTTGAGTTTTTCAGGTGGCAAACGTCTAGGACGCGCGAAAACGGGAGATCCATTGGTGGTTATATGATGAATAGTTGTATGTGTTGAAGCATTGACATTGAAAGTTAAATTTGTTAATTCAGGAAAGGATTGACGCAAGGCTTGATATAGTGGGCTGACAGAAGTGGAACTGAAATATCTTCCTAATGCGCATAACTGTGTACTGCTATCAATAAGTCTTTCTTTTTTGACATCCACTGATAGTGAAAAATGGTGGAGAAAATCAGCTCCTAAAATTGGGTGAGGAAGGTCCACAATGATGAAAACCCACTGGAAACTTTATCTGAGATCCAGGTCCAGTGTGAGTGAAATCTCACCAAAAGTTTTAATAGAAGAACTTTTGACTGCTTGAAGAGATATATCAGAAGCGAAAAGTTTTTCTTTAACAAATTTGAACGGCCATATACTACAGGACGCTCCGGAATCGACTAGAAGTTCCTTCTTAGACTCGAAATCTAGTATGAAAAATGCGCTACTAGGAGAAAATGTGCC
>NC_068984.1:122410185-122415014 GCF_001194135.2 Octopus bimaculoides | reverse complement strand
ACTATGTTTAGATAGATAGATAGATAGATAGATAGATAGATAGATAGATAGATAGATAGATAGATAGATAGATAGATAGATAGATAAACAAACTGATAGGGAGATGGATTGATGGACGGACGGATAGATAAATAGAAGAGGTTACACCGGTAATTCTGTATGATTTACGATGAATCTGATATCTCTTATTTTGTTAAGTCATAAAATATCAGATTCTTGATGAATCGTGGGTAATTGCCGGAGTAAAATCGTCTATTTATCTCTCTCTCTCTTTCTCTTTCTCTCTATCTGTCTATCTGTCTGTCTGTCTCTCGCTCTATCTCTATCTCACTCTCTCTCCACATATACACTCAGGTGCACACATACACATACATACATGCATACACACACGTATACAGACATATGCACGCACACATCACACACGCACGCAACGCACGCACATAGACACGTACACACACATAACTCTCTACTTCTTCAAGTATTGAGTACTTAAATTTGTTTCTGTAAGCTTTGCTCAGAATACAACAAATATACATCTACGTTTATGAATGTATGTATGTATGCATGTATGTATGTATGTACGTACGTATGTCTGTCTGTATGTATGTATGTATGTATGTATGCATGTGTGTATTTATGTATGTATGCATGTATGTATGTATGTATGTATGTATGTATGTATGTATGTATGTAGTGGAGGCGCAATGGCCCAGTGGTTAGGGCAGCGGACTCGCGGTCATAGGATCGCGGTTTCGATTCCCAGACCGGGCGTTGTGAGTGTTCATTGAGCAAAAACACCTAAAGCGCCACGAGGCTCCGGCAGGGGATGGTGGCGAACCCTGCTGTACTCTTCCACCACAACTTTCTCTCACTCCTACTTCCTGTTTCTGTTGTACCTGTAATTCAAAGGGTCAGCCTTGTCACAATGTGTCACAATGTGTCACGCTGAATATCCCCGAGAACTACGTTAAGGCTACACGTGTCTGTGGAGTGCTCAACCACTTGCACGTTAATTTCACGAGCAGGCTGTTCCATTGATCGGATCAACTGGAACCCTCGACGTCGTAAGCGACGGAGTGCCAATAAATATATGTATGTATGTATGTGTTATGTCTCAGCTACTGCTATCTAGAACCTTCGGATGATCTCTACTCAACCGCTACACAACTGCTACTCCACTGCTACTCAATACACCTACCACGGCCAGACTACCTCTATTTATATGTCTTGGGAGATCCTACTTCTTCGTCTGGGGGCGTCGACACAACAGTATGTATGTGCGTATGTATGTATGTATGTATGTATGTATGTATGTATGTATGCTTATGTACATTGTATATATATTTGCGTGTGTGTGTCTGTGTGTTTGTTTGTCCATGCTCCTTGTTATTGGCATCTAACATATCTCTACTGCTTCATACCCCATTTTATTTCATTTATTTATTTCATTCGGGAATGTTTTGAAAGCAGCTTAGAGCAAGAACATTATGTTTTTTGATCGTCTGCCTAATCTGATATATCAATATTTATGGGCAGTTTATTGTCTACCTTTTGTTTTAAGATCCACTTGTATTTTTTCTTTTACTTCTTTCCCAATCTAGTAAATTATACACCGCTTTATAAACGAGAACGCCATCTTGTAAAAAAAAAAACATGCTTGTAACTTGATATCTTTGATAATCAAAGAAAATACATGTCTATATATTTATCCATCTATACTTATTTCCTTCTTTATCTATCTTTCTATCAATCAATCTACCTATTTTATCTTCAAATAGTTGATTTTAGACCAAGCCAGTCAATTCATTAATGAGTTGCAGAAATGTGATATTTACAACAAAGAAAACTTTTATATCCTGTAATCCACCACGCCACTCTAAGCATGTATCAGATGTATAAATTCATACAATGTGTGTGTGTGTGTGTGTGTGTGTGTGTGTGTGTGTGTGTGTGTGTGTGTGTGTGTGCTAACAAAATAAAAGGAATACTATGACCTGTTAGATTAGGCTTCCGTCTAACAACATCATCATCATCATCATCATCATCATCTTCTTCTTCTACTTCTTCTTCTTCTTCTTCTTCTTCTTCTTCTTCTTCTTCTTCTTCATCATCATCATCATCTTCTTTTTCTCATTATCATCATCATTTTGACGTCATAAGCTACCTATCGTCTCCACTTCGAGGTGAAGTTTCGACAAAGCTTCGGCTACCATACAAACATAAATACATTGATTCAATCTATACATTCAGCAATTAGTGTGCGTGTATATGTTTGAATCTATCTCCTTCCCCAACCTCCCTCTCCTTACCTCCTTCCCTCCCTCCCTCCTTCCCTCTCCCTCTCTCTTGATATATATACACACACGCGCATATATATACATATACAGGTATGTGCGTGCGTGTGCGTGACGGCGCATAGCTCAGTGGTTAGAGCGTCGGTATCATAATCATAAGGTAGTGAGTTCGATTCTCAGACCGGGATGTATGTTACGTTCTTGATATTTTATTTCACGTTGCTCCAGTTCACTCAGCTGTAGAAATGAGTTGCGATGTCTGTATCAGCCTTTGCCTTTCCCTTGGATAACATCGGTGGAGTGGAGAGGGGAGGCTGTATGCATGGGTGACTGCTGGTCTTCTACAAACAACCTTGTCTGGACTTGTGCCTCGGAGGGGAACTTTCTAGGTGCAATCCCATGGTCATTCGTAACGTACCTCGTTACAACTGCGTAGTATATTCCAATCTGTGATGCGTGTTTGCAGTATATGTTCTACTTTCTTTTTTAGTTTTAAGTTCTTCTTACTCAGTAAGCTTCCTCCGTCAGGTTTGGTGAACTGCTACTCCTGTACATCCATTCCACGTAATGTTGACGGTCTTCAGTTCATCTTGAAATGTCCACCGCCGAGTCATCGGCTAACCCATCTTATGTCTGCCGCCACGGCTGTTTTCGACTACCGTTTATTGGCCTACCCCTCTTATGCCTGCAAATGTGGCTGTTTTGGACTGTCGTTTATCGGCTAAACGGAATGTGACCAGCCAGGCGGAATCGGTGCTTTGCTACAACCTCCAGCAGTGACCGTGATCTTCTTTATAATACCTAGTTTCATCTAGGTAGTGTGTACTACTTAGTCTGTAGAGTGAATTACGCACCACTCCGTACTAGCTAGTTACAGCTATGTCGTATGTACCACTCTATAGAGACTGGTATGGTGGAAAAAAATGTTTAGTGAGAGTCTTGGCGGATGTGTATATTGTGGTTGGAAGTTGAGTGGGTAGCAAATGTGGAAGCTTTCTACACAGAAGTGCTGTTTGCTTAGTCTTTTGGACAAGGAGAGGTGGACTGGGGTATTCGACAAAGTTAGTATATATCTTTTTGGCAAGAGACCAAAGGTACTGACAGCAAGTTAAAAAGCGGGAAAGTAGTATGCAGGCAGTGTGATGAATGAAAGTAATTTTATTATACGAAGGTAGTCTTGCAAGAGTTGAATCGATGTGGAAAACTGCCTAAATCGTAGAGGTGAATGAGTTTTGCCAGGTGTTGAGCTGTACTGCAACAGTACAAATGCGTGCGATTCGGAAGATTTGGTGCAATGGGATTTAGTTGTAAGGGAAGTGAAGATGCATGCCTAAGAGGATAAGTGTCCTTTATCAGCTTATGTGCTTCAGAAGGATTAGAATGAAGCATGTATGCAGTCAGGGATAGTTAAGGAGAACAATCAAAACTCCGACTAGTTAGCACATTTCAAGTGCCTTAGAATTCGAATGTCATACACAAAGTAGACTGTCGTTGATGGCTTCGATTAAGAAGTAATTAGATGATTCCTCGGCCACCAGGTGGCAAATTGGCTGAAGCGTTAGAGAGCCGTGGATTATGTTTTGACTCGACTTTCTGCATTCTGAGTTCAAATCTCGCCGAGGTCAACTTTTCATCATTTCCTGGTCGACCCCCCACATCTGGTACTGGGGAGCAATCCTTATTTTCTCGTTCTTACTTTCTCTTTTCTTCTAGAAGAAACTGGTAGTATTCAAACCTGAAAAGGGCTGGATTCTGCCAAACTTAAAATGTCCTGGATACGTTGTATAACAGAACTGTGCTCTGTGACTCCATCAGGAGTTGCAGATGAAGGAAAGAAAATAGATGAACACTATAGGAGAGTCCACTAAACTAGTTATGTCTAGTTTTTGTTTTCTTTCTCCAACTGACGGGGAAATTTCAATTAATAGAAAATTTTTTACACACATCATCGAGTACATCATCCTGAACATTTTAATTTAAATTCATGCCATTATTCCTTTTCAGTTATTTATCTTAAATCGTTTTCTTTTTAATTTTGCAAATTACTACTGTATATAAATCCTTAAGTCTTTCGCTTGGTGTAAGCTCTTTTGTTGACAGACCAAGCGGGTTCGAGTTTTACTAAACCCGTGCTATCATCTTGTCTGCTGGCAAAGATAAGATTTTTACCTGATCATGAAAATTTAATTTTGCCTAATTCATTCTGAATTTATTGAAATTACTTCCGTTTTCCTTTCAGTCTCAAACAGGTGTCACATTGGTTTTCGTTTTCTTTCTACGAGAGGTAAATTTCATTCAAAAGAAAACCTTTCGCCTTCGTCATCCAATACATCATCCATAATTTGGTAGATGGGAGCTGAAAGAAGTCCGTCGTATATCTATCTATCTATCTGTTTGTCCGTCTGTCTGTCTATCTCTGTCTGTCTATCTATCTACTTATCTCTTTCTCTCCCTCCCTCTCCATATCTCTCTCTCTCTCTCTCTCTCTCTCATATATATATATATATATATATATATATATATATATATATATAT
>NC_068984.1:122409076-122409967 GCF_001194135.2 Octopus bimaculoides | reverse complement strand
TGTGTGTGTGTGTGTGTGTGTGTGTGTGTGTGTGTGTGTGTGTGTGTGTGTGTACTTGAGTTTTGTCCCCCACAACCGCTTAATAACCGGTTATGGTTTGTTTACATCCCCATAATTTAGCAGTTCCGCAAAAGAAACCGATAAGACGTACCAAGCTTTAAAAAATTAGTACTGGGGTTAATTAAACTAAAGCCCTTCACAGTTGTGCCACAGCACGGCTGCAGTTCAATAAGTGAAACAAGTAATGAATAAAAGATAAGCTTAGTAGTTGGCCTTTTATACAATTCTGCCCCTTTCCACGCCATCGATGTTTATTCAAGGGAAAGGCCACCGACTTGGCCGTGTGTGCTCGCGTGTAGTTGCGTCGTTATACAAATTATACATGGGTCTTCCAGCTGAGTGTATAACTACGAGAAAATCGGAAAACTAGTGTTTTCAAACAAATATATCATATATAGTATTTGGTTTGTAATGAGACAGACCAGACACACATTTTCACCATTGTAAATGCTTCTTGTCACTCTCATTGTTGCAAATACCGTCTAATAGCGATTAACCCGTTTGAAACAAGAAACCGACGACGCTACTGTTAACTGTAATGTAATAAAAATAAACGATAAATAAGTTGTAACTCGGTTGGAAGTCAGTAGTCTCGAATGGGCTTCTCAAAATTGATGATAATATGGAGAGGTACACAGGTGTACAGCGTGTTACTTGGTCTTTTAATGGTTAGAAGTGGACGTATGGGTTACAACGAAAGTATGTCATAGCTTTGGTGTTCTTAAATTAAAATTATATTTATTTTCGCTCCTCGTAGAAGACATACCCATCTCCTGTCTCCAATCTTTTAATGTTTTGAAGTGAATGTATGGGTATATATTAATGCTTATA
>NC_068984.1:122404077-122408661 GCF_001194135.2 Octopus bimaculoides | reverse complement strand
TATATATATATATATATGAACGCTTTCATGTATATGTATAAGCAGCTGTGTATTTCTCTACATGTTCCCCACCCACTTCCTGCTGCCTTGTGTCTGATCTTTAATATATTATCGTAACTGTATCTACGTGTGATTCTTTGAGATGGTGTTTTTAAACTGCCTGGCCACCTTTGTCCATTTCCACAATAATTTATTCGCTGTAACTATATATATTTTGCGGTTTTTGAGTATTCTTCTGAACCACTTCACTACTGTCATCTGACATATATCTCTCAGTGAACCACTTCACTACTGTCATCTGAGATATATCTCTCAGTGAACCACTTCACTACTGCCATCTGAGATATATCTCTCAGAACAGTTTTCAAATAATTGTATTGTATCAAATGCTGTACATGTCTACCTTACTCTCCAACTTTCAGGCCTTTCTCTTCTTCACTTCGAGGCTTTCCTCGTCGGCCTCTCACACCATCACTCGTGCATAGTCAACCGTCTTCCTGCCAAATTGATCCCTCAACTTCAGTATGCCTTCATTTCCTCACTCACAGACAGAAACAGCAAGAGCGACAGAACCTTATATTCTACCCTCCTCGCAGCAAATAAATTTTCCTATTCCACTGAGCTTTACATTTTTTATCGGCACAGATCGTCACTGGTTTCAAAGAAATCCAAGAGGCTATGAGGAAATTATTAGGTGGGAGCCTCTTGACGGATCGTTTCACAGTTTGTTGATCGTTCTGATCAGAGAAGGCGTACGCATCTTCTTTCTCCAATCAAGAACTTAGATAAATATATATTAGTGACAGTGGCAGTATTAATACCGAGAGGTAATATTTATTCCCACTTAAACGTAGATGTTCAGTTAGAACAAACTATACTGCGGTAGATACCATGAGAGAAACTCTCATATTGGCCTTTGGTGCAAAATGCACGCTTGTTATATCGCTAGCGAGGAGATAAATCCCCACTAACTCCAGCGCCGAGACCACCAGATCACATGATTTCGACCTTCCTTGGTCTCATTGGTGATGGACGCTCAACCGGTATAAAGCAGTCAATCATTAGAAAGGAGACTCCCTCCCTTTTCTTGTACAGCAGTAGTATAGAATGAACGTGTTTACATTTCCATTAACTACGGTAAGGCTTTACCATATTTAAATTTACATTGCGCTGTGCATAAATAATTATACTTATGTCCCTATATTATAAAAATTATTTTATTTTAATATCCATTGGTTTGCCATTCTCTGTATAGATTTATTTGAATTTTAATTTCAAGTACAGTTATTGCTGCTTGTTCTTGGCACTCCGTCACTTATGACGTCGAGGGTTCCAGTTGATCCGATCAACGGAACAGCCTACTCGTGAAATTCTTGCCAAAAGCAACATGGTATCGCTTCTGTACTCACCCTACTCGCCAGATTTAGCACCTGTAGACTCCAATCTACCTCGACAACGTTGTTAAAAACAATGTTGTCGAGATCAAGAACGAATCGCAGAAGGTCCTCGACGCGCTTACGGCAGACGACTTACAGGCCAGATTCCAAACGTGGCAGGAACGCTGGGACCGGTGTATTGCTGCGCAAGGTGACTATTTCGAAGAAGATAATGTCAAAACTTAGGTAAATAAGTTTTTTTTTCTTATTAAGCATAACAAGTCCGGGAACCTTTTGATACCGCCTCGTATATGTGTGTGTGAGTATATGTGAGTACCTGTATGGGTGTGTACATAAATATGCACGTGTGTATGCAGTTATATGCATATGTATCTATGTATGTGTTTATAATATACATGAGTGTAAGTATATATAAGTATCTATATGGCTGTGAGTATATAACTATATACGTGTATGTGTGTGAATGTGTGCGTGTATGTGTTTGTATGTGTAAATATGTGCGGGTATGTTGAACTATGAGGGAGAAAGTTATTCACATAACTGACTTCAGTCAACAATTAGGCTAACATTTCACCGAAAAATACCACCAAAGAAGGCGGGGTGATTGTTGTTGTTGTTGTTGTTGTTGTTGTTGATGATGAAGTTGATGACGGTGGTGATGGTGGTGGTGGTGGTGTTGGTGGTGGTAGTGGTAGTGGTAGTGGCGGCGGCGCTGATGTTGATGGTGGTGACAGTGGTGGTGAGGACGCAAGTTGTGTTGGTAGATGATGATGATGATAATGGTGGTGTGGGTAGCGATGGTGGCGACAGTGATACTGGTGATGAGGACAGTCGTAGTGGTGGTTGGTGGTGGTGGGGGGGGGTTGTGGTAATGTGATGGTAGTGGTGACGATGATGGTGCTGCAGGTGGTGGCTGTGGTAGTGATGGTGCGATTGCTAGTGATCACGACGGCGACGACGACGACGATGATGATGATGATAATTATGATCATCATGATCGTGCTGGCGGTAGTGGTGGTGGTGGTGGTGGTGATGGTAATCAGGTTGGAGGGGTCAATTAGATACAGTGGCTTAGGGTGGGAGAGTGTTACTAACACAACCGACGTCCCTCAGTCGTGATTTCTTTCTGAAATGTTCACGTCACAGACTGAACATATTTCTGTGGTTATGTGGGTGTAGATAGTATTACTGTGTCTCCGTTTGTTTGCCTCTTGCCCGGGATTGTGTGCATGTGTGTGCGCGCACGCGCGTGTGTGTATGGGCATGTGTGAGCGCATGCGTTACCTTTGTAACGGTACGTATATGTTTATGACAGAGTGTATTTGTGACTCTGTGTGTCTGTGTGTGTGCGTGTGTGTGTTTGTGTGTGCGTGCGTGTGTGTGTATAGGCACAGGCGTGGCTAAGTGGTGAGAAGTTTGCTTCCCAATTACATGGTTCCGGGTTCAGTCCCACTGCGTGACACCTTGGGCGAATTTCTACTATAGACTCGGGCTGACCAAAGCCTTGTAAGTGGATTTGGTTGATGAAAACTGAAAGAAGCCCGTCGTATATATGTGTGTGCCTTTGTGCCTATGTTTGTCATCGCCCACCGCTTGACAACTGGTGTTGGTGTGTTTGTGTCCCCATAACTTAGCCTTTCGGTAAAAGTGACCCATACAATAAGCATCAGGCTTTAAAAAATAAGTACTGGAGTACACAAGTTCAACTAAAATTTTTGAAGGCGGTGCCCCAGCATAGCCGCCGTCTAATGACTGAAGCAAAAAAAAAGGTAAAAGACAGATACACACACACACACACACACACACACACACACACATACACACGCGCGTGTTCGGGTTGAATTTGACGATGTTGTTTATTTTTTCCAGAAACATTTTGATCTATTGGTGTACAGAAGACGGCGTTGGAGAGCATAAAGATTAAAGTTGTAATTGAGAAAAAAACTAGCTGACATGGAGGATTGGAAGCCATCGAAATATTGGGAAAGTGTTACTTATATCTTGATGATTCACCCCGGGTATCAAAATGCCGACACAAAGACTGCTGCTCAATAATCTGAACACTGTAAGGGCTGTAAGACGTGACATGGACGGCCGCAACGGAGACTACAAGGTTGTGGCCAGCAGGAAGGTACACAGCAGGCGTTCTGACTGCGTCCGCACGCCGTAATTCATCCAACAACTACGGGGCAAAGTGATGGAAGATCCAAGTAAAGGAATCCGGCTTTGGCGAGAGAGATGGGTGTTGGAGTCGTCACCATGAAGTTGGCCTGGCATGAGATCCTTCGCAACCACCCATACAAGAGGCACTAGTGACAAATTCTGGCAGTCCAGGCCAAGGAGATGAAGACACAGAGAGCAAAGAGGGTAAAGAAGCTCCTGAACAAGCCGAGGTATCCTGCTGAGCTGGGGATGATCTGGTTCGTCTCAGATGAAAAGAACTTCTGCCAGGACCTGTTGCACAACACCCAAAACAATAGTTGGCTTGCCTACAATCCATGTGATGCCTCACGTATCGTGAAAACAGTGGTGGTCTTTGGGTGTGTCCCCAGTGTGGGTGATATCATGTTGCCCACATCTTTGAACAAGGCCTTAGGCTCAATTCAGATGGCTGTACAAGGCTGCTGGCGACTGTGATAAATACCTGGCTGGAGAAGGTTGCTGTCAGAAGGCCCTATCTGTGACAGCAGGATTCGGCTCCTTGCCATGCCTCCGGAAAGAGTCAGAAGTGGTTGTCGGAGAATTTCTACGACTTCTACAGCCCCAATTTCTGGCCTCCTAATTCCCACGATTGTGATCTCCAGGGTTACTATGTGTGGGGCACGGTTGAGAAAGACACCAACTGCTCGAGCTTCGACACCAGGGCCGAGCAGGTGGCGAAGATCAAGAAGGTGTTCGATGATCTCACCAAGGACACAGGGAGGAAGGCATAGGTCAGATTCCAAAGCCGTCTTGAAGCAGTGACGGAAGCTGATGGCAGCTACTTTGAGTAAAGGGTTATCTCTCAGCCATAATCTAGTTGATGTTGTTTGCTTTTTGAAACTACTTTACGCTTGTTTTATTTTCCTTTTATGCAAGCTGTTGAATAGTCCGAAGACGCTTTATATGTATGTAAGTATGTATGTATGTATGTATGTTTGTTTGTATATATATATATATATATATATATATATATATATATATATAT